>NW_027098275.1:0-25382 GCF_019320115.1 Miscanthus floridulus
AAAGTAACGTGATGGAGCAAAGCCATCGTTGTACTAGTAGTACATTAGTTAGTAACATAATAACAGGTCACCAGTGACCACAGCAACAACAAAGCGAGTGCCACGAAACCGTACACAAAACCAGGCAAGATTGATTCATTATCAGTAGAGGCCAAGTCAACTGGGCGGAGCCCGACTTTTGAAGAACACGGGCACCTCAGTATTCACCCCCACGAGCATGCCTATGCCCTTTAGGATGGTTAGTCATCATCAAAACCAACAAACGCAAAAAATGACAGTACAGTACCCATACCCCCTATACAAGCACTACACACGCAAGTAACAGAGCAGCAGAATGCATACACCCTTTGGCAACTCACAGCCCACCACCCAAGTCGGCAAATATCGTATCACTCACCAAACCTACCACTAGTGTATTCACAAGCTTCTCGGCGAGATGACAGACGACACAGCTCCCGTCATCATGGTAAACAACAGCGACGGGAGCTGGAGGAACCATCCGGATGCATCCCTTTGGCCTTCCATTGCTGCTCGATGTGGTGGGCGATACTCCTGGCCTCGACCGAGGTCCCCGTCAGTCCACGCCTGGTGAATCCAACCGAGTACAGGCCGTTCTCGCCCTTCCACCCGTTCGGAAATGCTTTTCTTGGCAAGCCATCTTTTTCAGAAAATAACTCTCGGTCCTGACCAATTCAAAGCAAAACTCGATTTAGCTATCAAGGATGCATCATAAGAACAGTATCTCACCGATCTATTTCCACTACAAAAATTGGCAAAAAGGCATGATTATGACTATTTTCTTGTCTAACTTCAAGCTTATTGTTCTAAGTAATTACAATATTTTCATTACATGGTCAGATTTTGATTAAAGGTACCTTCAACCAGAAGGGAACGTTGCTCTTGTAGCCAGTCGCAAGCACAATGGCATCAAACTCCTCCAACCCACCATCCGCAAATTCTACCACTCTTCCTGATATCTGTCTTACGGCAGGTCGTACCTGCACGGTTCAATCAATGGGGGAAGATACATGTCAGGACTAAATCAAGACAGAGGCTGATCAGTTGATTCCACTCAACAATCAATCTCTCGTGCTTTGTGCCTCAAATGCGTGAAAACAGACCTTGATATCACCAGACTTAATCTTTGCAAATGTGCCGACGTCAAGAACTGGGGTCTTTCCTGACAGTGACTTGAGCTCAAGAGGACCAAAGGCCGGCCGCTTTAGCCCAAGCTGAGCAGTATCCCCAAGCATGGTCCATGCTATGCACAGTAGAACACGGTCCACAACGTGGACTGGGAGCCACTTGAGCAGCCACATTGACAGACCAAAGGTGGAGTGACCAAGCATCTCCCTGGGCAAGATGTGTACCTGCCAATGATGAACACAATCTTAGCCTGGGCTCACAACAAAAGGAAACATCTGACTAATGATTGGATCAGACAATTAATCAGAATAAATATCTGTTCTCCAAATGCTGCTTTCTGCATGCTACAAGTAGCAACATGTTCAGGACCATACTTTCTTTTTTGAAACGCGGGCCTTGGACCAAACTTATTCCCTTATCTCCAACATAGTATATAATGCAAACACAGATTGCAACTATTTTAATTACACTAAGCTCTTTCAAAGCTGAAAGAGCTGTGAGAAAGGAATGCACCTAGTCGGGAAAGGTAGGTTCTCAAGCCATTTTGTTAATGTTTCTTTTAAAGTGACAAACTTATGCTATACTCCCTCATACTAAAAAATGAAGTCGTTTTGGACAGCGACACAGTCTCCAAAGCATAACTTTGACTACTTATTTTTATAAAGATATTTATCAAAAAGTGATATATGTAAATTTTTGTGAAAGTATTTTTCAAGACAAATCTATACAAATGGTTTTCACATTTCTAAACTCAACAACTTAAAAGTTATTCATGATTTATATTCCCAATGTTTGACCCAAGCCTTATCTAAAACGACTTCATTTTTTAGTACTCTCGTGGTGGTGATGGGGACCCATGGCTAGTGCATGCAAACCATAGTTTTCTCACTAAAGTATAGACGAGAATACACTTTGCACTACCCTTGGGGCAAGAAAAATATTAGCAGGGAGCAATGAAAGAACCAAAACATACATGTGTGTGAAGCACGCACACTGATGGTTAGAGTAGCTGCAAGTACACGCGCATGGCGATGAATCCCAAGAAAGAACTAATGCGGCTACAAATAGCAGCCACAGAAGCCTTAAATCTCAAGAATATCTCGCTTTCCTAAGTGACAACTACCCTGAACTAGCATAACTTAATGCAAATAAAGCTGCTCATGAAAGGTCTTGCTTTTAATGCAACAAAATGATTTTTTTCAGGCTCTAACCCTTCCTCAAGCTCATGAGCTTGAGAAGAGTACAAGTTGCTGATAACTAGCACAAGGCTAAACCAGCACTTGTAAACAACCAAAAATAGCAACCAGGAGGCACCTCTTGTTATTTACACCACTATCACTTTACAGAATTAAGAGTAGGAAACAGATATAAGTCACAGAACAGTATAACTAATTAAGAATGCTTAATAACATTGGAAAGAAAAGGAATTGAGAAGTAGAGAGAAGTCACGTACAGCATCTCTTACTACAATATGGGGCTCTGCATTGTGGTTGCAGAGGTCTAGGCACACCTCCATCCCGGAGTTTCCACACCCGACAACGAGAACACGCTTCCCAGTGAATGCACTGCCGCTTTTATATGCACTGGTGTGCATGATTGTTCCCGGGAACTCTTGCAGACCACGAATATCTGGCTGCACAGCCTCAGCACTCTCACCAGTTGCCACAATAAGCCACCGGGATAAATACTCCACCTCCTGTCCGTTGTGCCAGAAGTCTGCGTCCTCACACGCCATAGCAGAAGCTGTTCATCATACTCTGCGCACACCACTGTGCGATTGTATGTGGGACTTATGCCAAAACTTGCAGCATAGCTCTCCAGGTAGGCTACAAACTGCTGCTTTGAGGGATATATCGGGTAGTTGGCAGGGAAAGGCATGAGAGGAAGCTCACAAAATTTCCGAGGAAGATGAAGGCTGAGACGATCATATGTCTTGAGCTGCCAGAGGGAAGCTATGCAGCTGGAACGTTCAAGAATAAGGCTGCTGATCCCCTTCTCCTTGAGACATGCAGCAACAGCAAGCCCTGATGGTCCTGCACCGACGATAATTGGACCTGAAACCCAGATGCATGTACATCTCTCAGAAAGAGCGACAGCAGCATCTGCGCTCATTTCCTTGAAGTGGTGGTTTTGGCTGGAACATTTGAAGATAGGATCATGGGCTCTCTTGCCCTCACTTTCACTCCAAGGATCCATGAAGATTCAGGTAGGAAGTAGGCTTCAGTGGGTTTTTCTTGATCTTACTAGCGAGAAATGGATGTGTTGGCTTCAAGCTTCATGGTGTACAAATAACCAGCCAACTTTGCTGCTTATGAAGGCATGGGCGAGAGAGAAGGATAGGGGAGATATGTTGTGTGCATCTCCGGAAGACACTGTGAAGACTGATGCGAATGCTTTATAAGAATCCTGGTTCTTTTCAAGAGGTCGGTGCCTGGGCAATCTAGTGGGACTCCTTGTTGTTTGATGAGTTAGAAGACAGTAGGGAAATACGAAGAGAGGAGGAAGTTCTGAAGGTGTCTGTCTTCTAGAGTTCTATGCACAGCTTGTGAATGCATGGCCTAGCTAAGCTAGTTGTGTGCCCTATATACTCTATGTAGGAGTCTCAATTTGATTCAGAACAAGTACGCCCATCCCAAAATAATATAGAAAGGTGAGTCATGGAGGATCACTTAGTGACTCAGGCAGAGGTGTGGCAAGGTCTCACAAAAGAGAACATGCATAGGATATCAGACCCTAGTGACATAGTTTAATAACAGAACTGTACATGAGGTGTAATAGCCCTCAAAAAACAAGCATGAGAATATACTTTTTTTTCATGGCAAGATTTAAGTACATAGTTAATGCTTAAACTGTAAGAGCTAAGCCTGCTAAAGCAAAGATGCCTAAAAAGGATAGTAGAAGTTAATATATTAGCAAAAGCAACTGCAACCATTGTGTGCCATGATTTATTCTGCCATATCTAATGCCCCAGCAATGATCTCATGCAGTTAAAGATGAATGATTCTCAGAGAGTTATGTAAGCTACTATGTTATGAAATGTGTGTTCTACTCCTGAAGCTAACCTAGAAGTATCCACAGAACTGTTTGCCTGAAACAATATCCTAGAAGCATCCACAAAAATAAGAACTGGTCAGCATCTGGCACAATTGTAGCTACATCAGTGTCTGGTACCATGAAAATCACTAGCCGAAAACAATGTTTAGGACGATCTTTGAATTGGGACACTGAATGGCAGGGCCTAGGTAAATCGGAAATTTCAGCATTCTTGAACTTTTTCAATGATTGTTCATGGACTATCTTGTTTCCATCACAGCATCAAGGAATTATTAGACCTAAGTTCCCAGCCGTCAGCAATTCATGTTGTAACACACTATCGTGGCACTGCACCTGACAAATGACCCCTACAAACCGACTGACCAAGTGCTATACCTAATTTTTTTTGCATTCAGAAGATCCCTACAAAATAGTGGTGTTCCCAACATCTCTCCTTGGTAGGGCCTAACAATTCAAAATGTCAACTCCAAACAAACAAGAATGACCAGAATTGTCATTGCACTAAGCCAAAATCCCATGTTCCACTCGAATGAACCAAAATTTGCCCATAACTGAAAGAATCTAATGCAATGATGGACGGTTGAATATTTCAATAAAGTTTCAAATTCAAGACAGGTGTCCTCACTATCTTACTACCTTAACCTACTGCTAATTTGCTTTCCACCTCACCTACTCCTACTTTTATGCAGCACAGCCAGCTATGTAGTCTCTACTCTAATGGAGATGTAAAGAACATGAAAACATAGGAGGAACTATGTACTTCTAATTTTAATGAGGTAGTAAGCAGAAGCAAAATTTTCTCATGGGTGAACTATAAATGAGTGGTTATCCGATAAGTTCCAAGGACAAGAAAAGCATTTTTTTAGCTCACCATATAGGTTGATCACAGCTAAAAAGTCAAGCAAAACAGGGCCAGGTGTGAAGCAGGACTGAAACTAATGATGCCATTCCGGTGTGGTGTGCTCTGTTGAGCAACATAGCATATATATACAATGGGTTCACCATGCACCTAACTTCTTGTATTCTCCACTGACTGATAACCAGACACCATTTTCTTTGTTGCTAGCATTAAGAAGATATACATACAATATGCACATAATACAACTCACAAAACCCAGTTTCCTCCCCAGGAAACCAACGCCCACCTGCTGTGGGGCACAAAAAATGGGGAACCTAACAAGCTTCCTCAGTGGGTGCAACAAATTGTGACCTTTTTGCCCTACACGAGAGCAGTACCCTGCTTGGCACCAATCAGACCCAAATCACTCCTGCTGCACACACTCAGCACATGCTAAGGATCCATCTTCCAATGATGGAGGATCCACTGAGACGTAGCCCATGCCTGCCATTCTCCCAGTATACTTGCCTCCAGGATGCCCACTAGATTCTCTCTGTACCCAGCCCACACCGTACATGAGATCTCTTGAGCCATCGCTTTTGGGGATTCTTGCCAGTGAGGCACTCAGAATGCTGTTTCCTTTATTTTGGTGAGTAAACAGCTCCAACTACCCTTTCGGTAGGAGTGAATGCTGTTTTCCACATGCCATGAATCATCTCAGACCCAGCATTGTTGCAGGTAGAGCACTACAGGACATGGCATGTAGAAGTATACCCTTCCAGCAACAAGTCAAGGTTGAAACAACGAAGACTCAGTGCAAGTAGCAGTAAGGGATATCTTCAGCTTAAGTCTGGATGGGGGAGGGCGGGGAAAAGGTGTTAATACTTAAGAGTATACTGGGATATCTCGAGATACGTTAGTTTTGAATTTGTATCAAATCCAAGCGAGCAACTGCCTTATCTCTAGGAAATTCTTTTTGCTCTCCAAGATTTGTTGTACTCTATATAAAGCATCAATGAGGCTCAACAATATCAAACATGCTACATTATGCCAATCCCTTTAATTTATAACCTTGATTAATCAATAATATGCCATATCATGAAAAAAGATATTGATCTGAGGGTAAGTATTGTCTAGGCATGAGTTGCTAGTGACATACACAAAGTATAATCATGACTTAGCTTTGTGACAAGTTAAATTTCTCTAACTTTGACCAAGTTTTAGAAAAATATATTAACATCTACAATACCAAATAAATGCACTATTTAGATATCTTTCCTGGTAGATTTAATGAAACTATTTAATGTTTGTAGATTGTTGGTGCATTTTTCTATAAAAATTGATCAAAGTTTCACTCAGCACAAAGTTAAAGTGGGCTATAATTTGGAAAGGAGAGAGTAGGACTTAATTGTATCCAGTACAATGGCACATGATATGAAATAAAATATTATGAAAAAAAGGTAACATAATAGCTAGTGCCACCTCCATTACAAATAGTAGTCAAATAACGTGGTAGAATCATACCTCACTGCTTAGGACCTTGAATGATTGAACATGTAATGGGCAGTAACAATTCCTCCCACTCAATACAAGTTTCAAGCAGTATCCGAGAAAGGCATTTACTTGGCCATAGGCTGAAAATTGTTACATCATCAAAAAAGAGGCAGTCTGTGCAGAGTTATGAAGGAATGCTTCAATTGATAGCCAGGGCCTGGGACTGAAAAAAGGAAAATCGTACACACCTCAATAGAAGTGGATTCCTTGGGCTGCACTGCTGCAGTGGAAGAGAAAGGAACAGAAATCAAGCAATGACAAAGGAGTATACCCATTTAAGGTTTACAAGCAAAATGACAGATGAAAAGTTTTATAGAATGGCAAATTGCAGCAGGCACAAAGAAATTTGTTTCGTAGATTGTCGAATTTAAGGTGTGTACTATACATAGGTTCTTTGCAGAAAAGGCAGTTTACACTGAAAAGGATAATACAGCATTATAGGTTGATGTCACTTCGTCCTTTTCAATTGTGCAGTGTAGAACATTGTACTCATTTGCACTAAATACATATTTAAAAAATTGATGTTCATTCAGTATAGGCACCTCCCGTATAAAATGCAGGGCTACTAAAGCATAATGCTCACTAATGAGAAAGTCAGAGGTCAGAACAGTAAAGTTCAGTACATGCCTACAATTTTCTTCTAGAAAATAGACAGATGAAGCAGAATCCTTATTGTAATTTGTGTTTATCAAGCAAGGAGTACACAACCATATTTTGTGATCCATCATAATGGTTTGTAATTTGTGTTTATCAAGCAAGAAGTACTCAACCATATTTTGTGATCCATCATAATGGTGTGAAAATAAACTACTAGAAAAGGTGTCAGTTTTGGGTATCTCGACTGTAAAAAAGAAAGGGCCAGAGCCACTAACAACGCAGAACAAATTTCCTGTTCAGTGCTTTTGCCTGTTGTGTTTTGATAACTGATTATAGTAATGGCAAAGGTGCATGCTCATGTAGCTTGAAATATACAACTACACCTTTTAAGCCTGAGAATCTATCCTATGAAGTAGTCTAAAAAAAGGGCGTACCCAGTGCAAAGAGCTCCCGCTCTGTGCGGGGTCTGGGGAAGGGTGTCAGTGGCAAGCCTTACCCTCGCCTGTGCAATCCTATGAAGTAGTCTATTTATATTAAATAACTACAGGCATTTTCCAGCCTCTTATGTTGCTGATGACTTTTTCAGCCAAAAGTGAATTCATATTGTAGAATGTTACATAAAGAACAGGTAAACTCTATCAGAAACTAGCCTAGAACTTGACTGCAAATATATAGAAATAGCTATAGGGTAGAATAGGGGGTTATTAAGCAAAAGAGTTTAGATCTCATAACAAGTCCATCTAATGCACTAGACTATTGTAAAGATTAAAGACTCCTCAGCTTCATTGTCTCACTTATTCTGTATTGTTCATCTAACAATGATTGACTGTGATAAATATACTTTTTTCTTAAAACAGTAGAGAAGAACACTAATAAATTTATGAAGCATTTGACCAGCAAGGATGCAACTATATTGATTACTGTAGCACTCCGGACCAGCCAATGCATGGCAGTGGTCCAAAAGAACAATGAAATGGTTCCCATGGGAATTTTGCGGCCAATGACATTGCGTAAATATTTTTTCTCGAAGCATAAATTGACATATAAAATAGCTGAAAGTAGATTTTTCAGCGGGTTGCTTTTGTGTGACTATAGCTGGACTTGTGCTTCCACATAGTAAAACTGTTTACTGGAGCAGAACTCCCCTACATACAGAACACAACCATAACTTGCAAGGAACGATAAACATAGTTTACGGTAATACCAGCAATCATGTTAGCCATGACAAATATACACTGAGGTAACACCAGATTCAAGAAACGTAAGTCCTGAATACCATGGCACCTAAAGCGTTAAGTCATTTCTCATGAGTAGTTTATGTCATGCTATGGAGACAGTGCAAACTAACTGGATATGGAAAAGATTATAAAAAATGGATATGCAAAGGGATAGATAAAGCAGGAAAAGGTGATGAAGTCTGCCTCCCTTGAAAAATAAATACACACCTGTTGGAACAAGTATAGGTAGAAACTACAAAAGTCCCTTGAGTATTAGGACCTGTTTGGATACATTAGCACTAAAAATTAGCAGCTAAAATTAGTACTAGTGGATCCAAACAAACCTGCTAATTATTAGCTAGGGGGCTGCTAACTATTAGTTCCATTAGCTGATTTGGAGTTGCTAATAGGTGCTAATAGCTCATATGCACCTTCAACTCACTATCCAACAACCTATTAGCTGGTGGATCCAAACGGCCCCCTACTAAAAATTAGCTAGCTAAAAAATTGCAGCTATTAGCTATTAGCTAGCTAATTTTTAGTGCTAATGGGTCCAAATAGGCCCTTAATCAAATTGTACTTGTAAGGGCAATATTATTGCACATGTGTAGGTTAATGCACGAATATAATAATATTGGAATCTTTGCTTATGGGTGTCATTGACACGACTTAGTAAGAAAGTTAAAGAACCATATTCCACATTGCATACACCTTTTTTTCTTTATGGAAAAGGTGAATACGCAAATAGTATGCATTTCAGATTTAACAAAGTGATATAATTAGCTCGATTCAATGTCCTTGCATCTATCATATGAATAAAAAATCGCTTGAATGCAATTCTATTATTTCAAGTTACAATTTGAAGACTCTAGAATGCTCCGTCAGTTTATCATAGCAAGTTAGCAACTGCTATTTGAAAATGGGAAGTACCTTTACTTTCAGAAAGGCCTAAGCAGAATATTTCTACTTGAGTGCCAAGTGACAATAGTCAGCTTACAAGGGTAAGCGATGCTACATAAGGAGTTCAAGAATTGCTGGAGATAATAATAGGTAGGCACTGGATTCCTTGGAGGATGATGAGATGAAATGATTGTTCAGAGTGTGTGCAGGCATGGCATATTTATAGATTTCAATAAGTAACAGGTGCACTTTGTGGAATGACAAAATAGAACTTGACTAGTATTGCATTGGCTGTGTGCCTTTTAATACAATTCCACTATGCAGGTATATAAATAGCATAAAGACTAAAGACAAAATGAACCACATTCGGAGGGCAGTGTCAAACCATAAAGCATGAAGTCATGTATCAGAAACGTAGAAATTTCATGAGCTTGAAATCACACTTGTCAGTATAGCAATCCCACTTGCTATTGCTAGAGTTTTTTTAAACGCAAATGGCAGGAGCTCTGCCTCTCAATTAAGGGGAAAAGAAATTATGTACAGGGTGGATTTGAGTTCAATATAAAAAAAGCCACACCAAGGGCGAGCAAAAACACAATAAGAAGGAACTAAGGGGGCTGCACCAATCTCAATTGCTAGAGTGATTTCAACATAAGAGGTTCATTTAAATCCTCAACATGGTATGTTTGAAAGTTGCCAAAAATATCACTAGAAATTGGTGCGCTCCTTGCGTGCCCTACCAGCCAAACAAAGGCAGCTGCAGAAAACTCTTCAGTTTGGATGAAAAAAGAAAGAAAGCAAAGATTTTTTTTCTCGAAAACGCAGGAGAGCTGCGCTTCATTATATTAAGAAGATAATAAAAAGGGGAAAGAACCCATACAACACAACACACACAACCCACTCTGCAGCAGCAGCAGCTGCTGCTAGGAAACTAACGCACCCGTGACAGAGAAAACACGACCACAATAGACAGGGCGCTAACCACCCGGAGCGAGGGCATCCAAGAGGGATAATCCTCGAGCCCCCGCCAAAGACCACGACCTTCTGTCATCTTCCGCTACAGCAAGAGCGCCTGCAACACTTGGGGCTGCACCATCAAAAACACATCTGTTGCGGTGTGTCCATAAGGTCCAAGCTCCCAGGATTATGAGAGAGTTGATTCCTTTCCTTACCATGTCACTAGCAGCATTGCTCACTCTCCCACCACGAGTGAAAGGATGTTTCTGTGGACTGCGGGAAAAAGCTTGGAGTCCAATCCGAGAAAAGAAACGGAACCAAAATTCTCTTGCAAGACACACTGGACTAAGAGGTGATCAATAGTTTCTGCAGCCTGATCACACAAAGGGCAGTGCTCAGGATGAGGGAGTCCACGGCGTGCAAGGCGATCCGCTGTCCAACATCGGTTGGATGAAGCCACCAACCAAACAAAGAAGCGGCTTTGGGGCGGGTGCCCAAGTCTTCCAAAATTCTTTCACAAAGGCTCAAAAGATGTGACCCCACAAAAAGTCCCTTGTAATGCAGTCTTGGCCGAATACTGTCCTCTGAGGAAAACCCGCCAAATATGTCCGTCTTCAACATCCGGTTGCGAAAGGAAATCAGATAGGACGTCCCATAGGAGGAGGTAATCAACAATTACGCCAACCGTGTGAACCCCTTTTATATCAGAAATCCAAGGTCTGGTTGGTGAGGGGCATCCTGGACAGTTCGTTGTTTGGTCCTCCTTTTAGGATGACGGCGAAAAGACGAGGTGCAAGATCTGCGATACATTGGCCATGGGGAGCCAACGGTCCTGTCCAGAAAAGGGTGTTCGCTCCATCCCCCAACTTCTGAGTAAACAGCCACTGCAAAGAAGGTTCTGACTTGCTCTGGAACATGAATTGGAAGATTAGCCATGGGCGATGCGGTTCTGTTTTTGTAGCCAGACCCATCTCATTCGCAGTGCCCAGCCAAGGGATTTAAGGTCTGAAATTCCTAAACCCCCAGGTTCTTTAGGAATACAAACCTTACCTCCAAGCAACAAGACAGTGCCCTCCTTTTGCATCTCTGCGGCCTCTCCAAAGGAACCCACACCAAATTTTAAATCCACTGCTTTAATAGCCCAAGGTGGAATATCAATGGCCATAATTAGATAGATGAGCATACCAGTGAGCACAACTGAACTTGAACCTTTCTTCCAACCTTTCATCAAATCTGCTTTCCAGCCAGGAAGCTGATCAGCAATGCGGTCAATAATAGGCTGAATTTGATCCTTGGTAACCTCTTCAAAGAGAGAGGCAATCCCAAATATTTGCATGGGAAGTCAGTGAGTGCACAGGGCAGCAGGTTTTGCACTGCTGCAAGCTCCGCATCGCCACATCTGATGGGGCAACACATTGCTCTTTTGTAAGTTTGTCTTGAGCCCCGTTGCTTCTCCAAACAAATTGAGGATACCCAAGGTTACAGCAATGTACCAACTTCTGGACGGAGGAACATAACCACATCATCCGCATAAATGGATATTCCTATGATGTAAGCTGCGCCTAGATAGTGGCTGCAGCAAGCCTTCATTTTCAGCCTTCGAAATCATGTGCCCCAATACATCCATAACACAGGATGAACAAACATCGGGGAGAGAGGGTCGCCTTGCCGCAGCCCTCGTCAATGTGCAATATTGTCACCTGGGATCCCATTTAACAAGACATTGAGTTGAGGAAGAAAATAACAGCCCGCTGATTATATCCCGCCAAATTTGTCCAAAACCGAGCCTGCTGCAATATCTCAAGTAGGAGGGCCAGGACAACGGAATCAAATGCCTTCAAAATATCCAACTTGAGTAGAATTCGGGGCTGCTTCTGCTGATGAAGGTACCTTGCTGTCTGTTGCACTAACATGAAGTTATCCTGTATAAAACGCCCTTTTATGAAGGAGCATTGGTTAGGAGAGACAATCTGTTGCAGCCTAGGGGCAAGACGATTAGCAAGCAGCTTTGTTATTAGTTTGGCAAAACTGTGGACCAAGCTTATGGGCCTGAAATCCTTGGGTTGTTCTGCACCTTCTTTTTTGGGGAGGGTGATGTAAGCTGAATTCAGAGTTTCAAAATTTACCATTTTCCTGCTCCATACCGCTGAAATTGCTACCATGATGTCTTCTTTTATAATAGCCCAGCAGGATTTATAGAAACGACCCGTGTACCCGTCTGGCCCGAGGGCCTTTATCTGAAGGTAACTGCTGGATCGTCCTCCACACCTCATCTTCAGTGAAGGGAAGTTCAAGCTCCGACATGTCTTGTGCATTAATTCCCAAATCAGCCAAGTTGATTGTGTGCTCCCTAACTGTACAGGTTCCCAGCAGGTTTTCATAAAAATCATCAATGACTGCAGCCTTGTCCTCATGGCTGGTGCAAATTCGTTCTCCTGTAATAAGTTTCCCAATAAAATTCTTCCTTTTCCGTGGGGCGGCATATGGAAGAGTCTTGTATTAGCATCACCATCTTTGAGCCAGCTGATCCTTGAGCGTAAGCGAGCCATTGTGCGCTTGAGGGATGCGAGGGCCAAGCTATGCTTCTTCAGATTGTTCTTGAGCCATACTTCTCCAGGGGAAAGCTGGCGGTTGTCTTGGGCGATCTCGAACTGATGCAAAAATTTCTCTTGCCAAGGCAAGCTGAAAGCTAACCTGTCCCACCGCCTTATCACTCCAACTCTCAGAAAATTATAATTGTAAATAGAGAAAGAAGATGTTTTAAGGGCGGGCCTGATGCAAGCGGTAGAGTCTTACCGCCTGTGACCGGAAGGTCCCGGGTTCGAGTCGCGGTCTCCTCGCATTGCACAGGCGAGGGTAAGGCTTGCCACTGACACCCTTCCCCAGACCCTGCACAGAGCGGGAGCTCTCTACACTGGGTACGCCCTTTTAGAGAAAGAAGATGTTTCTCTTGGTTCAGTACATATATCACCTGAAATTGTTGTTAACCGGATCTGACACATTACAACTAAGAAATGTAAAGTTATATATGTAGAGTTATTTAGACAGGTATGCTACATAAGAGAAGGAAAACAGGCCATATTGCACATATGGTTAGAAAGTACTGCCTCCGTCCCAAAAAAAAATGTAATTCTCACTTTTCAATGAGTCAAACGATTTGAAGTTTGACCAAATCTATACAAAAATGTGCTAACATTTATGATACTGAATAGGTACCAGGGTGGGCGAAACTCCTATGGAACCATTCAAAATTCACAGCCTTTCACAATCCTATTCGGATCTTGCGAGACTGGAATAGGAAACGAAAGTCATCCTGGACGATGCTAGGAGCTTCTTCCCCACATATATCCATCCTAAGCTGGAACTGGCTACCCAACTGGCCGGATTCCAAATTCTCTTGCTTGGCTTCGATGATTGGGACATCGAGGATGGCCACGTGAGAGAGAGATTTCAAATTTGATTAATTATAGAATATTTTCATAGTATTAGAACGTAGGATTGCAAAAGCATAGGAATAGGAAAAACATAGGAATTTTGCATGAATACAATTGCAAAACAGAGGATCAAGGTAGGTGCTTGGATGGGTATAGGAAATTCATAGGAATAGGAATTGTATAATCTCCCGTGGTGTGATGTGATGCTTGTCTTCTAGCTCTTATTTCTCTGTGATATCATTGATTTGGCTCTTGATTGGCCTCGTTTCTACGCAAGCCACAGAAACAAAGATGTAGGAGTGGATATTTCTTTCCCGTACTTTTCCTATGAAATCAGCTGCTCAGGAATGTTTCCTTCCAATTTCCAACGGTTCAATCCTAGGAGCCAAAGGGTGCTACAGTGTTCAATCCTATAGAAAAGGAAATCCTCCATTTTTCCCATGGAATTCCTGTAAACCTAAGGAGGCCTAAACCTATTTGGAGACATAAATGTTGATATTGTTTTATATAAATTCAGCCAAACTTAAGATAGTTGATTTTGGCCATATCTAGAATTGCATCATTTTTGGACGGATGTAGCAATAGACATTGTTTGTTTCAGCTAGTAAGCTAGCAGCCTAGCACGGTACAGCCCATTTGGGGTTTTTTTCTAGCCATATATCATGCTGATCAGAATTCTTAAGTATGAAATGTTTTATCCGGTATTCTGTAACACTGATCTAAATTTACATTCATGGTACTAAAGCAGATCCATGATTATAATATGAAAAGAAATCACCCATAATATGTCACAAAGAAGTTCACAAAAGTGTCTAGTCAACTAAAACAACAACAGTTTTCTTCAATGCCAAATGTCAAATAAACATGTGAAGGGGTAAACTCGGCTGTTTCTACCTGCTCACAAAGTTTGTGGTCCTCTGCCACTAAAAGGTGAATCTGTGAATGCTGAAGGGCCGGTGGATGGAGCACTGCGTTCTGCGTTGGTGATCAGCAACAATGTCAATGCCTAATTAATTGATTTACAATTCGGTTAGATATAAATGAAATTACTACCTTGTTTAGACTTTGCTCCAATACACATCTGTCTTGCTCATGTTGCTAGGAGACATCGTAGATTCAGAAGTATGTGCATTGCAGGTCCCTCTCCATACCAAAATATGTAGTTGACTAAAACAGCAGCAGGCTCTTCTAAAGCAAACGCCAAGTACTGACCAACGGGAGATCATACACAAAAGGGCTTTCCCCAACAGGTGGTGACAAAAAGGTGGGTTCTTGTGGTTAAGCATTTTTGCTTTCTCTGTGCAAGGGAAAAATTATTAGAGATGCATGACAAAGTATGCATAACCAACTAAGAAATGTTACCAAGTGACAGCAGTTTTCAGAGCCTAAATGGAAAGGCTTAGTGACTACAAATGCACTACATGGTAGTAAGTTAATTTCTATTCGGCATGATGTGTATAGCTAGTTTTATTTGGTTAGGTGGATGGTTAGTTAGCACTGAGATACTATAAATCGAGTACTAAAAGATTTACTTGTCCCATGGCATTATCCAGTATTTCTCTGACAAAATGAACAAACAAACTAATTGAATCAGCATATTTTTTCCATGGCTAAACATAACTTTAGCCTACCCCAACTTGTTTGGGACTTAAAGGCTTTGTTGTTGTTTGTTGTTGTTGTTGTTGTTGGCTAAACATAACTTGTCACTTGGCAGAGCAAAATACATGAAACTCAGCCTTGCATGTATAGTGCAATATATTAAGGCAAGTCTCACATGCAGATCAGTTCTAGTGGAAGAAAGAAGCAACTCAGATTGGGTTTCTGATTAAGTTGCATCTCTGTAAGCACCACAAGTGGTGAAGAACATTATGGGCAGCACATCTAAAAGGTTTGGTGGGGCAGTTGGGATCTAAAAAGCATTAGAAGGAGCTTGCATCAAATATAAGGGCACCATTGGCAGATCAATGCATGAAAGAAAATAGCTGAAAGGGCAAAAAAAAAAGTGCAGCATGGTGGAGTAGCATCCTATGAACCATGTTTTTCAGTTCTGCAACATGTTGAAATGTTATGCAAGCTCTACAAGTTTAATAAAGCAGGGAGGTAGAGCTGATCACCAGTGTACTTTTCATGGTTTATGTATGCATATATCGGTTTTACACTTTCATAACTCTGAAGATCTATTGAAACAAATATAGACTAGGGAAAAACATAGAAAATGGTAAAAAGAAGAGACCTTGTCGGCATGTGATAAAGCTTGCAGAAGCCATGGTATCTGGTTGTGGCTTCCTGCGTCAGCGATATCGATTATGCCCATCTAGAAGCTTTCTACAGCTGCTCTTTCCGTCACCAAACTCCCCCAAATAAGTGAAACCTAAATAAACAAAAACTCTTGATCAGACAACTGAATCTGAGTTATGCAAATGTCGAACAAATATTGTAAAACCTGTTGAACTTGGACCACAATATAGTGCCACTATACTACACGAGTGAAAACTGACAGTTTCTCTAGACAAAACGGCTCTCCAGTTCAGTATAGCAGAACCGTTGCACCACATGACTCTATGCTGCTTTGCAATGCTTTTCCTTTTGAAAAGATGTTTTGTAATTAATCTTCCAGGCTCCTGCTTATTCCAAAATATGCTACACTTCACTTGAAGTTGAAATAGATCATTCTCAGCTTACCAACTAACTCAACAGTATGGTAAAACTCAATAAATGACGTGTCTAAATTTGTGCAGATAAGAAAAGGTTTCCTTTGGAGAACTTGGAAAACAGATATACAGATCTATACAAGTTATTGTTGAATTTCCTAGATAAGTTTCTACATCAATGCACAACAATGTTTATTTATCTCGAAATCTACATAAACCCTAGCATATTCTTTATTATTTGTAGAGCACAACAAGCTAGAGTTTGCAACTTTGTGCACCTATGGCTGGGTAATCCTCCATGTCTTGAATCTGCAGTGGAGGGCCGAGGTCGAGGCAGGATCACAGGAGGTCGGCGACGAGTCGAGGAGGTGCAGACCTCGAGGCAGAAGGGCGGAGAAGAGCCGAAGTCAGCGAACCGAGGCACGCCACCACGCCGACAGCTGAGAGTGCCCGGTGGGAGGGGGCCGCCAGGATCCGATTCGCGCCTGAGAGTGCCCGAGGTGGGAGACAGGGAATCAGATCGCCTGACTTGGCCCGAGCGACGTATGGCTGCACTAACCAAAATCGGACCGTCCACTTCCATCCAACGGCGAGAGGGAGACCAACCCGCTTCCAGCCAGCTGGTCCTCGGCCCATGAAGAGACGGCCTGTTTCCCAGAACAACGAGTTGTGCGGCTCGTTTTCTTTCTTTCTTTTTGCCGAGGCGTTTGTTGTTTGGGCAATTATCCTCTAAAGTTTAGTTTTCGTCTCTGAACTCGAAAATCATCTCCCTCAACTTTTGAAACCATTCATTTTACCTTTCAAGCCGGGTTATACATGGTTTTCAAAGACAATTTTATCTTTTTCTTTTTTATTTATTTTGGCTGAATATTTAAAAAATCATAGTAAATCACATAAAAATCATAAAATAGAAAATCCAATTTCGTTGGACTCCACGTGAGTAGATATATACAAAAACATATAATATGATATGTTTTAGTACAAAGTTTTTGCTGTAGCTTTAGATCTATGCTTTTCTGTAATTAATTCATAGCTGCAGTTTCTATGGTCCAATTATAGTAAAATTTTTATGGTGGTCTAATTATTATATGCTTTAATTGTAGTAAAAAATTTATACTCATTTCTATTTTTACACACTTTTAACTATTTTAAAACTATTTAACAAGCATAAAACTAAATAAATCTATAACTCAGTTATAGATGATCCAATGAGCATAAAATTTTTAATACAGTTCAATAATATATTAATTAGCCCATCATAAAAATTTCACCATAATTAGATCATAGAAACTGTAGCTTTAAATTAATTACAGAAAAACATAGATCTAAAGCTATAGCAAAAATTTTGTACGAAAGTATACCATATTATATATTCACTGTAGATGTACTCATGTGGAGTCCAAGAAAATTAGATTTTCTATTTTATAATTTTTCTGTGATTTACTATAATTTTTAAAAAATTCAGCCAAAATAAATAAAAAAGAAAAGACAAAACCATCTTTGAAACCCACCTAACTGGATCAGAAAGGTAAAATGAACGGTTTTAAAAATTGAGGGAGATGGTTTACCCGGTTTTGAAGTTCAGAGAGAAAAACTAAACTGAGGATAGTTTAGAAAGGTAAAATGGATTTTTTTCCTTCTTGTTTTTAGGGCGGCCCTTGGCTTTTTTGGCACGAGGTTAGGACGCCTGCTCATGTTTCGTCTCATCATCCTGCTGCAGTCTCAGGTGCCGGCAATCGTCTCGTCGTCCCGCATGCTCGGGTGCGTGCTAGGTGCTCAGGTTCCAGCGTACTTTGATCTAATTGCTTTTGTCCTCCCTAGTAACTCATTCGGTTGTTTTGGGTTTGATTCAAGGGAAAATCTGCATGTTTGAGAATTGAGATGGCAGATCGAGGGAAACATCAATTTGTTGCATGCATCAAAACTAAATCTGAATATCCAAGATGGAAGAGAAAAAGGTGTGTTACACCATGGCTGTTCCTTTTTGTCCATGAGATCCGATAGAGCTTTTCTGTTGTTCAGATTTTTACTTAGCAGCAGATATAACATCTTTTCATCATTAGTTTTTATTTGTACAGAGTGTTTCATTCTGGTTTGTTACCTCTAAGTTGGCATGGAATTTAGTAATATAAATGAGGCCTAGATGTTTTTGGTTAGCTATGGAGGTCAAAAGAGTTTTGAGGTTAGAAAAAAGGTACACAAACAAAAGAAAGTCGGATGGGAAGGTTAGATCCTGCAGATTTGTTTGTGCAAATAAGGGTCATTGATTGCAAGATAAAAGAGGTCATCTAACAAAGTGTCCAAGAGCTGAAACTATAACCAATTGTCAAGTTCGCATGGGTCTTATTCTAGACCGAGAGAAGGAAAATTAAAAAGTGACTGATCTAATTTTGGGACACGATCACATTCTTCGGTTGCCACAAACTTCACATTTGATGGTGTCCCATAGGAAAATTTCAGATTTACAAGGTTTTGAGATTGAGATGATGCAGGAATTTAGCCCAAAGCGGCACATGAGTTAGCCATTATCCAAGTTGGTGGCTCACTTAATCTTAGTTACACACTTCATGATCACAAGAGCTATTTACGAGGCAAGCGGTAATGGGAGATGGCATATGGTCAAGTAGGAAGCATGCTTTTGTACTTCCAGGACAAAATTGTTGAGAACCCGTCGTTCCAATATGCATTGCAAATTGACCTATGACGCTAAAATGCTCATTGACTATGCATATTTTGGTGATGTTGTTAGTCTTAACACTACTTTTCAACATGTGTTTTGACACTACCCACACAATATGCATTGAAGCGATGGACACGTGAAGCACGCAACGAAACAATACAGGACAGCCATGGCCGAGACATAATAGATAATCCAGGATTAGACAAAATGCTCCGTTGCCTTGGTCATCATGTCTTGAGCCTCTTGCTTGCCCTTCTCACTTGCACATGGTCATTTGCAACCAAGCCTTGCATTGATCTTCACCATCTTTTTGTCTTATGAGACCATGTCATATATCATAATCAATATGCTTATTCTTTTTTTATCATCTCACCATCTTCATTAACTATTCACTAGTTGAGCACTTGCATCACATGCACATGCCATCTCTCCTCCATGGCCTTCATTGTTCATCTCACATGAAACCTCATTAGTCCGGTGAAATTATCACTCAATTATCAAAACCAAACTGGGACTTTTAGTGGCACGAGCTAATGGCGTCGTGGCGTGGGTGGGGAGGGGCATGGCCTAGAGCGGTAGTGCAAGCACCGCCCGCGGCCGTAGTGTAGGCGCGGCATCGACAGAAGATATATGAATGCAACCACAATGCTAAAATTTTATGTAGATGGATCTATAGGTAAATCATCCAATCACATTGTTAAAAAATCACGTTGTTCTCACTATTTTGTTACACACCAAAAGGGAAAAACATAGATTCACATTCACATCTCCAGGTCATTTTTAGCAAAAGAAAAAAATGTACAAATCTTAGTACCACTTAATTTCTTCGATGCTATTTCATTTATAAAAGTTGCTACGAATGATCACATCATATATGGTATACATGAATTTTATTTTATCATTCCAAATGTAGTTACGGTTACACAATGTATGAATTTTGTTTTCTTTTCTACCTGAACCATGTTTCTTACCATACATTTGGATGACCATCCACAAATCTACTTGTCTCCAACCATGTAGATATTGTCATCTAAGGAATATTGGTTCTTACACAATGTGCCCAAGTTTCACATATACTACACATTTATGTTATTTCCTACTCAATATAATCATCCATTTATCTTTATTTTACCAATCATGTATTCATCTAAGGAATTTGGTTCTTATATGACTTCAGTAAGTTTCAATTATACTATTACACATACTTTTCAAATTTGCATTTTGGAAATAATATCCTAAAGATTTTGTAGTGCGCGAGGTATCACCTAGTATATATTTAATAGGCATAGCTATCCTAAATCTATCGTAGAGTGCAAATATGAGGACTTGTAGTCCTAGTCGCGTCCCTTCCAATTGACTCCATATCTCTACCTTACACTAATTGCAAGCAAGCTTGAAGTTTTGTGTATTGTTATTATCTACAACACTAGATTTAATAACAACACTTTACATTAAACATGAATGTGTATTACTATGTTATGCTCTAGTTGATATATGACTATCAACACTGTACAACTAAAAAGATCTAGGATGGCTAGAGGGGGTCTGAATATCCTATTAAAAATTCCTTCAATGCAACAAGCCAACGACAGTAGGCACAAGTGATTAGTACAAGAGATAGCCCTAATAGCCACTACAAGCCTAGCCTAGTGCACTTTAATGCAAGCCTCCTAAATAATTCTAGTAGCAAGGATTACATCTACTACTAGAGCACTCAATCTAACCAAGGAAAGCTGCTGAACTAATCGAGCTACACAATAAGTAGCTACTCGAAGTAATCAACTCAAGTAGTTGAGCTACTCTAGCAACTACACAAGCACAAGAGAATACAAGTGTAGTAGAGGGCAAACCGAATAGGGTGAGACCTTGCCTTCTCGTACATAAACTGTAACACCCTCGGTGTTACACCCTAAATCATTTACTAAAATATGTCATGAGCATCATATGTGTGTTAATGCATGTGGTGAAGTGAGTAGATAATGCATTGCAACTAAAACGATCAACAAAAATGCAAAACAGAAGTTGCTCCATGATTCATACAGTTAACAAGTAGGGGTGTAAACTAATTTTTATTGAACAAAAATGCTATAGAACATGTATATGACACTTAAATAAAGTTTGAAGTACAAACTTTGTAGATGACAATGAAATACTTGGTATTAAAAAAGAATATTGCTAAGTAATATTTTTAGTAGCTTAGAAATGCAATCTGAAATTAAGATTAGCTCAAACACAGAAATTTTTAAGCATGTGGATAGCTAGACGTTGCTATGTTTATCAATTTATTTGGAGAGATTGGGTTGAGGAGTGGTGTAGTGCTATGATTTGATTTAGTAGTTCCATATGCCATCTGGAGTGTAGTGAAGCCAATTTAGATTTAGGAGCAACAGTTTGGTCGTGATCAACGCTTTAAAATTCATGCACGTCACATGTCTCAGGTTGGTTGGCGCCATGCACGCAGTCACCGCGCGGCCTTCCCACGCCGCGCACATGGCCGTGTCTCACACGGTCACCCTGTGCCGCCACACGCAGTGACCCCGAGGCCAGCCGCAGTGAGCCGTTGGCCCTGCACACTGCTGCCCTGCCTCACGCTGCCGCCATTGGTGCCGCCATGGCGCGCTGCACTCTATCGCATCATAGTACTATCGACGAGCCTCGTGTCATGACGCTGCCGCTGCCATCGCATCATTGTTGCATCTGTGCCTATCCACTATAACCTCGCACCGTTGCTAGCCCAGTTCAAGGCTGTCGTTGCCACGCGCACATGGCCGAGCCACCGTCGCCATATCATTTAAGGCACTATGGCCGCATGGGCCACGCTGGTCGGACGCGCGCACACCTTATCTGTAGTGCATGCACGTGGGTGTGCTGATCACACCGCTCGCGTCTCGCCAAGGCGAGGACGAGCTGAGCCCACCTGCCGTACCACGTCTTTTTCTGCTCATGTCTCCCTGCCACCGTCGAATCACACTGGCGCCGTAGCTGCGTTGGGTCACCTCTCATCAATCCCTCTTGTCTGTACCCCCGCCCTCACATCCCATCTCCAGCCGCCCCCACCCCGCTTTGATTGCGGCTCAGCCGAGCCTCAATTTTGGAGCTTCGCCCCACCACCGCACCGTTAAGACCCATCACCACTCGTGCCTTGGCTAGCCTCCATCAGTTCCCCCTGTGCAAATTCCTCTACACAACTAGCATCGCCTTGACTCCCTCTCCACTTGCACGCCTTAGTTGAACCGCTATCATCTCCCCTTCATCGCTGACGTGACCGTGTCGCCGTGGTGCGCCACCGCACGGCTCAGCCGCACATGCCCAGCCTTCCTCCAACATCTTTCGCCCAAGTGTCACCTCAGCCTGGTCCATGGTAGCCTCTTGATGCTCATGAGCTAATCAATTAGGCCTGTAGCTACCCCAGCCCACTAGAACAGTGGCGCCACCGTCGTGGATGGCCGCACGCAGCAACCTTTTCTAGCCAATCGTGTCACCCTGCACCGCTGCTTAGCATAGCCGCTCAGGTCAAAGATGGTGTCGACCTGTTAGGTGGGCCCACTCAGGCCTAGGTGTCTAGTGTAGGTGCTCAGTGCTGCCGCTCACCGTGCTGTCATGCACTGAGTCACCGAGGGTGCACGCGGGTGAATTAGAGAAAGGCCTAGGGGTTAAGTGTGAAGTGAAGAGAGGGAGAAATAGTGTTAGTACTTAGTTGTAATTCAGGAGAAGGGTCTATTTTGCAAAAACATCAGTGCACGTGGGGTTTCCCTGTCGCGGGCCATCTCCGCATGGGTCGCATAGCTGGCTGCCATGTGCTCACGCGCACGCTGCGTCGCGTGGGCCACGCAGGAGAATTCATTTTTCTTTTTCATAAGGAATTAGAAATAGTTTTCTAATATAATTTTTGAGCTGATCTTTGATAAATCATATAAAATCATGTAGGTGTCCAAAAATTATGAAATAAATTCTATTAAGTCCTAAAATTGTGCTCTATCTATTAGTATACTTAGTTCATATATATGCATGTTGATACCAGGAGCTATTAAATCACTTGAAAATGTTTAATATTGTTAGAAGAATTATTGTAGGAATTTTTGTGGTAAATTGGTGATAGTTTTAGCCCTAAAAAATTTATAGCAGCATCGTGGTATTATTATGTGCTCACTGTAATTTTTGTAGCTTTAGAATAGACTAAACATAAAGGTAGTTAAATGCTCTTTGTTTCAAATATACATTAAATCATTAGTAGAAATAAAGATATATCATCCGTTTGTAAAGCTTGGTGTTTGTTAGTTGAACCCAACACTTTGCTTGGTAAAGATGATAGTTAGCTTAGTGCCTTAGTCATTAGAGCTAGCTTAGTAGCTTAGTATGCATATTCTTATTTTAAGAGTTGTTGTTGCATAAATGCTAAGTGTTGCATCGTCATGGCATACATGCAGAGAACGAGTTGGTGGAGTTCGTGACCACGGAGAGCAGGAGTACGAGGAGGTGATTGAGGAGTATGAGGAGAAGGTTCTTATATAGGGGAAGCCTCGGAGCCACCAGCGACTGACTTAGTTGACCCCCGCCTGCCCAAGGCAAGCCTCAATGCATAACCCTTTTTTGAATAATCACTAGATATATATATGTGATATGCATTCACGTTATAGGATTTATATTGAAACTACATGCGTAGATAAACTTACCTATGAGTCCTACTAGCATAGGTCGAGTAGCTGATATGCTTAGGCTATCGATAGCGTGAGTAACCTACCGTTACTCACAACAGGTGATTATTATTATTACTCTCATGATAAAATGGTAAAAGGAAATGGAGACCGGGCAGGGCTGTGGCACAGGTATTGGTGGGTGTAATAGGTTGTGTCCTATGGCCAATAGGGCATAGCTTGTTTACACTATTTCCCTATCCATATCGATTAAGAACTATCCATTGTTATAGATGGTAAACAGGTCACAGACTTATTATCCTGAGCACATACTTGCTTATATAAGCGGGAAGGCTCATTGCTCTCTTATCATGGGTTCTGGCTCTTTCGGACCGACTAATTGGAGGTGAGGATGGTGGAGGTCTAAGCACCACACTAAGTCCAGAACTCAGGAGTGGGGGCTTGGAGTCCAAGTTTGGACGGGGACCTGGACCCCTTGACAGGACAGTGGTGGGTTGGTCTTGCTTGTGCTTGGGGTATAAGCGAGGCATGTGTTTCGAGGTATCTAGCTGGGATACATTGGTTCATGAATCATCGTATGATACGATACGACTTGGCTATGGTCTAGCACCATAGTAAGAATTGAAAGATGAAAGGGGATGAATGGATCTGATTGCTCAACTCTTGCTTAAAACTAGAACAGGTGCTTACATAGAACGGTTAGCTAATGAACTAATCATGACTGCTAATAAAACACATACATAAGGATTCACTACTAGTAATGTTTTTCACAAAAAGGAAACCTAGCAATCCATAAAGCTTATCATATCCTTTAGGGTCGGGAAATTATTCCCACTAGTTGGATAAGTCTTACAAGTATATTGTGTACCTAGGGTTTATTTACCCCTGTTGTAGGTGCAACTTGAGGAGTGGTTGTTGTGTAGAGGATTCTTCTGGTGGGCATAGACGGATCCTTGTATCTTATCATTAGATGTTTATTTAAATTCCGTTATTTAAATTCCGTACTCTAAACTTGGTATTGTAATAATGTATTTCCGAGAACTCTTATTGTATAAAATAGACTAAGTATTATAAACTCGTTCTCATTATTAGATTCTAGATGAAAAACATAGATTGTTTGAGTTCTCCCTTGGGGTGTGCTCGACAGAACCATCTAGTGTAGCTTACTTTCGGGGTGCTTAACGTCTAGTGGAAGACAAGTGCCTCAAAGGTGTGTTATTTTGGGTGGTTCTGCCATAGGTGGTATTAGAGACATAATGAGTCTATGAGTTTAAAAATTCTTTTCAAAACATAAAATTTGACCAACATAAGCTTTGTGAAAAGTAGGATGCGATAAAATTATGTAAATAAGTATAAGCCCTAGCAATATGGTCTATCTAGGATAGCAGCACTGGTTTTATCTAATCAATTTTCTATAGGTACACTAACTTACGCTGCATAAGAATCGTTTAGCAAGCGGAAAGTGAGCGTACGATGTGCCAATTTTTTTTTGCAAATGCCACTATATTCTGGCTTGAGTGAACGGGTGGACGATGCATGCATCATGAAAAGAAAATCTTGCTTAAAACTAATCTCCCCCACAAGTATAATTTGGATTAGTGAATTGATAGGATAACCTAAAAGAATGTTTTAATAAAAGGCTTATCATTTCTTAAGTCTCTTGTTCCTAATCTGGAGGGTTGTCCCTAATGGTTGGTTC
>NW_027098276.1:0-25608 GCF_019320115.1 Miscanthus floridulus
GGTTCTCTACTCTATTTGTGAGTTAAAATTGTGTCCAGTTCTAGCAGTGGGGGTGCGTGGTAACTCGCCATGCTCGCTGCTCAACACGCTGTCGAGCCGAGGGTTGTCGTCCGGTCTAAAATGGCGGTGCCTCAGTTCAAGGATCCGGAGGAGCCTTAGGCGAAAGATGTGCCCAATTCATCAGTGCTATCGATGACGACGCCCTCGGGTGCTGCAGACCTCCTTGGTGGCGTCATGTTCTAGCTCCCTCCACCACATAACTGCTACATGTCTCCAGGTGAAAACCTTTCCCGGTACTACCGGGACGGCGGCGGTGACGCCGCGTCCTACTATTGGCGTCGCTGTGGAGGGACACCTTAGACTTGCCTCAACCACCTTGGGTGCACATCTTGGTCGCTAGATGGTGCCTACTGCCATCTGTCTTTGCCTGGGTGTCCTCCATGATCATTGGTTGCACTTGCATCTTCTCACCGTATGTTGGGTTAACAAGACCATGATCCCCTCTCTTGGATCTCCATGTTCTCCAGTAGTCAGTCCTCCAAGGATCCAACCCTTGAGGCTTCCTCCCCTCTAGGGGCGTAGGTGGAAGGCAATTGGATCCCTGATGTACTCCATAGAAGATGTACATCGCGACCGTCGTCTGTCTTTTAGGACTCGGTGCCCTAAAATCGCCTATGGAATGGAGACACTCGAAGCTCAGCCTCTTGGTGGTGCAATGTTTGGTGTCCATTGACATGCACCCGTCGTGGGAGTTGTTGCTTCTCCCTTTGGCTGACGGTGTTGGTTGTTCCTCTCTGTATGCGGTGTCGGTGGTTGTGTTCTTTTATCAACTTTCTTGCTTTGTAACTCTGGGGTTATGACCTAAGCTTGTATCTACCATCACCGGCTTATGCCGGCATCTGTGCTAACGAAATTTAGGTGGGGATAGTTCATCCCCTGATGACCTTTCAAAAAAATTGTGTCCGGCTAAGAGAAAGGACAAACTTGTTATTTGGCATGAGCCAAAACTATCGAAATATAGTCAGAAATGGAGTGAAAGATATGAAAACTTATGGATAATGATATTTCTAGGATATGATTTTTAAGTGGCATGTATAATAGTTTTAGCCAATGACATCAAACTCACACCAAGCCGATGGATCTCTGCAGTTGAGGCAAGCAAGCTCGTCTGAAACTCCAAATGGTGATGAAATGTAGTAGGGTTGTAGGAAACTATGACCGACAACTGACAAATGTGAACTTAGATATCTCTCTGGTTCAGTGAACTAAATTGTTACGTACAATACCCTGCATGCTCCGTACTCATGAGAATTTGACCAACACTAGTTACAGGTAATTACATATATGATAAGTATATATATACCCTCAACAATAATATTACGCCTGTAGGAGGCCTGCATCATCATCAATCATAATATTACGCCTGTAGGAGGCCCCGGCCGGGTACCAAAACAAGATATGTACTCGTCTTCCGCCCGTCAAATAAAAAGGCCTCAATCGATTTCCGTTTATTCTCTTCTCTAATCGCCTGATAAACACACACCGCTTTGCTGTTGCTGAGGAACGCGGGCACCGCCGCTGATTGAGAAGCCTTGCATTCTTCATCCAAACCCAGCGAGGTCGATTTCTTCGTCCTCCACTTGGGAAAGTATACAGCGAACTGCTACTACTCTTCGTCGTCGTCGTCGTCGTCGTGTTCTTTGGTGCGGTCACCTCACCAGTGAGCTTTTGGCTGGCGGCCACCGCAGGCATCTAGCTAATCGCCGCCTCCCGCGGGCGCGCTGCCCACAGCGAGCTCAGCGTGCGGAGGCGCTGGAAGTAGTCGCCCAGCGCCAGGAGGCCCCTGGCCGCCTGCCGCGTCGTCAGGATCTTGTGCATCTGCTGCAGC
The DNA here is from genome assembly GCF_019320115.1 of Miscanthus floridulus. Classification (NCBI taxonomy): domain Eukaryota; kingdom Viridiplantae; phylum Streptophyta; class Magnoliopsida; order Poales; family Poaceae; genus Miscanthus; species Miscanthus floridulus. The sequence continues at coordinate 1,889 of NW_027098276.1, forward strand.
GTCGTCAGCCGGAGATGGTCCGCCTGCACAGCACAACCAGCCGAGCAGAGGCCGCCACGCGGGTCAGCAACAGGGACACGGCGCGGCTGCGCGGGCGCACGGTGCCGTGCGTGCGTTCCAGGCCTTGCACCCATGGATAAGATGGATGGTTCTCGGCGACCGGTTGGGTCGGTCGGTCGGTTTTATTACCTGGGTGACGAAGCCGACGAGCCCTTTCAGCCTGTCCACCGCGGTGGCCATCTGCAGCATGTAGGCGTCGGGGGGGCCGAACGGGTCGGCCTCGGCCGTCAGGGTCTCCGCGAGGTTCTGCTGCAGCTTCTCCATGCCCTGCGAAAGGGCGTCCTCCGCCTGCATCGACGTGTGCTGGAGGCCGCCCACCTGCATGCGCTGCTGCTCCGTCAGCGGCTCCAGCTGCGGGCTCAGGATCTGCATGCCACCAGCAACAACGAGAGAGATCCATCCATCATCACCAATCACCATGCAAAGACGAATCATCACTCGTGTGGGTTCTGCGGACACACCTTGAGGACTTCCGACGGCCGGAACCCGCCGATCCAGAGGAAGAACCTCTCGGCGGGCGTCTTCCACATGCCCGACATGACGTGGAACACGTCCACGTTGGCGACCATCGCCTTGATCCTGAAAAGGTGCTCGTAGTTGCTGATTCCCGTCTCCACCAGCAGGCGCAGCTCCAGCTCCGACGTCTGCTGCCCCTGGAGCGCCGACATCAGCTCCGCCGTGTGCCTCTTCTGCTCGTCCACCCAGTGGCTGTACTCGATCTCGAACGCGGTGACACCTGAACCACGCACACAAACCAGCAGTTAGAAGATGCACAGGGACTGACTGAACATTGCGCGGAATGCCATTGGACAAACGACTAGTGTTTCGTTCTTCAGAACGATCAGTGCAGAGCCTGACCTGGATCTATCGACCCTGTATAACCGAGAGCTGAGTCTCCCATGTTCCCATTTGCGTATGCACCCTGCAGATTGTCCCATGCACTTGATCAGTCATCAGTGAATGCAACACTGACTGTTGAAATGGCATTAGCCAACAGATTCTTTCACGTACCTGCTGCCGAGCCCGTTGAAGCTCCAGCTCTAACTGGGCCAGCTTCATCCGGCTTGTCTCGAGCTGCTGGATGTAGGCCTATTGAACAACAACAAATTGGCCCCAACAGCTGTTAGACACATAAGGTACTGATTATGGTTATAACACCAAAAGATCGGTGAAGTTCTTGTGGTCACCTTTTTCCGCAGTCGACTCTTCCGAGCAGCCTCTCTGTTCTGCGCGAGCCTTCTCAGGACCTGGGACAAATCATTTCAGGTTTATACATTCCGAGCATTTTATTTCTCTTTTGCAAGAATGGACAGTTCAGACTTGAAGAGATTATTCTCTGTTGTATCATATACTGTATTTAAGGAAGACTGAACATGCTATGACAGTCAAAAGGACAAAAGAAAAACAAGTGAAAGATGCTTAAAATTATGTACCCTTTCTGGCGGCTTGCTTGTTTCCTGGTCTGTACTTCTTCCTGGCTCAAGTGCTACCTGTGGAACGTCTTCTAGCTGCACAAAGCTCACCAACATGACATCAATACATCATGAGCGACCTTCCCTTTTTCTAGGCAAATCACAGCAGAAGACATGCAAGAACCGATCACGAGAACTCACCCTCGTCTCGAACTTGGTGTCGGCCTCCATGACGGTGGACGCGCTGGTGGCGTGGCCGCCGCTGTCGACCTTGAACGGCTCGCTGCTCCACATGCCCATTACGGGCGCCGGCGGCGAAGGCGACGGCACCGGCCGCGCGTACCCCATTCTGAGGGGCACCGCCGCGAACTGCGCCGGCGACGCCGACGTCATGTACTCCGGCGGCGAGGCGGCGCTGCCGATGCTGGCCAAGCCAAACAGAAACAAGAGGGCGCCGTGAGCAACGACAGACGGATCGACAGAGCACCGTTGCAGGTGGCAACCAGGTTAGAGGTTATACAACAGTGTTAAAAGAAAGAAGACTAAAAAATAAAGGAGAAAAGGCAGCAGGCTAAAGCTTTCTTTCTAACTCCGAATGGAATGGGCGCAGCCAGCGCAAGCAAAGGCAAAAATATGCCTATGCTCTCTCCAAGCTAGTGCGGCCCCGGCGAGCACTTTGGGCAAAGCGGAGCGGAGCCCCGCGGAGGCTGACAACGTACGCAACAAATGATGGCGTGATGATGGGTGGCGCGCTCTCACCTTGCCAGAAAAATCCTGTCGTCCACGTACGTCCACGGTCCACGGCCGCGCGCGCCGATGCGGACGGCAACGGCTTCTTTCCGTTCATCATCGCTAGGGAGGAAACTAAAGATGGGTGGCCATGGCCGGTGGCCCGAAAAGGGAGGAAACCGATCGGTGGCGAGCTGCGGTTACGACTTTGAGGTCGCCTACCAGGATGCGAGAACCTGTGCTGTGCTGCCTAGCCGCCAAGGGGGTGCGGGGTGCATCTGCCGCACGCATCGGGCTCGTGATACGAGAGAATAGAATCAGTGGCATGGCAGCTGCCTTGCCCAGTGGCTGGATGCCGTCGTCTCGTCCGCCAACCGCCGTCGCCTCGACCTCGAGTGGAGCCTGGTGCCTGGAATCCGGAATCCGGCCAGCGCCTGCAGCGCGGAGCCAGCCGGTGGTTTTCGCCTTTTCGGAAAGGCAGCGCAGCGGCATGGGGACTGGGGAGCAGCCATGACTGGCTGGTGCCTACATCTACATACCGTGCCGGGAAGGAAGGAATTGGCGCCCGGCGCGCTGGCCGGGACGACTCCGCGCGCGACAGACCACGCAAACGTGACGAAACAAAAGAGTTGCCGCGCGCCTCCAGCTAACTTTCGTTCCGCTCTTCTGCCCAGCCCTGCCGCGATGACCGACGGCGCAGAGACGTGCGCGGCACCCAGTGGCAGCGCGACACGAGACTCGAGACACGACCACGAGGACGAGCTACGACGACGACGTCGTCTTGGTGCGGGGCAGGTTTACCAGCAACACGTACACAGGGTAAGCTCGTGTGCCGATCTACTCGGCGGCGATAGCTAGCCGCACCAGGACTGGCCTCTCGGCCAGGTGCGCACCACCGGCCGACCTGCGGTGACGCTATCCGACCAAGTACATCTCTGCCCTTAGCTTAAATTGGCAGGATGACAAGGACAGCCACCACACCGGCCAGTGCTTGCAATTCCAGCCATTACTTAGTAGTAGAGGTTTAACAGGCAGCTGTTAAGGATTAATAAATAGGTAAAGACTAAAAGAGTGTGGCGACAGTGACGGCGATCGGCTCATCAGCCGTGACGTCACACCGCATTAACAAGAGTGCGCGGTAGAGAAGGCTCCTGAAGAGAACGCCACAGATTCTAGCCGGGGCTTTAGCTCCTAAACCACAAGATTAAGCCCATGAACGGCTGCATGCTATGCTTCTGATCCTCTTGTTTTCTTAATAGTCCACATGCTAAGCTTTTGCGTGTTGTCAAACAGCTCGCAATCTTAGGCCTCGTTTAGCTGTATGAATTTGGATTTTGGGGCTACTGTAGCACGTTCATTTTTATTTGGCAAATAGTGTTCAAACATGGACTAATTAGGCTCAAAACGTTCGTCTCGCAATTTCCCACTAAATTGTGCAATTAGTTTTTCTTTTCGTCTACATTTAATGCTCCATGCACGGGCCGCAAACATTCGATGTGTCAGGTACTGTAGCAACTTTTTAGAAGTTGGGATGCAACTAAACAAGGCCTTAGATCCTAGTCCTTGAACAAAACATATAGTGTTTGTGTTTCTAGCATGGATTACTGGACTGTTCAATCACTCACTCATGGGCGTCAATTATTGTGTGCAATGCAGACGCTTGCGTCCTGTACTCCCGCAGGACAGGGAGCAGGCAGAAGCTTCATCAGCCATCGCACATAGGGGCCCCTCAATTATTGGGGGAGGCCACCTGGCTTTTTACGGCAAAAGCAGCAGGTTAGGTTGGTCCATGCTGCCTCCAACCAGCACACAGGAACCCCTCCCTGCTGCAAATAAAGCAGTGGTCGTCGGCCTTCATCATCTGAACCCCACCATCCAACTTATCTGGAACACAAGTGCAGGCTGCAGCAGGGATATGTGCAGTGCAGTGGTTTGCGCCACACGTGTGCGTGTGATTTTTGTCAACAGTGCCAGGTTATATATATTATAAGTAATAAAAAAAGGGATGCGATTCTAATGCTGCATAACCATATCGAGCAGATTTTGCATATTGCACAGGAGAAAAGCATGAGAGAAGAAAATACTAGTATGTCATGCTCTTGCCTGCATGCACAGTGAAAAATTATACATAAATAGACCAAACACTGCAAGTGGTAGTATGTGTGCGTAGTGATGCTGATGACAAAGAAATGTGATGACAGAACAAAAGGGAATGTCTGGTTGGCTAGCCAAGCCAGTGGAGAACGCTGGTGATGCACAGCACCACTCACCACTTTCTTCGTTCAGATCAGCACCAGGCACAGCAGGCAGGGGGCCGGCAGCCCTTCCCCTGCCTCTGCCTGCCGCACGCTGGGTTGGAGATGATGATGCAAAAGGAAACAGCTTTCCTTCACTAGAGTCTACTCTAGTGACTCACTGCTGCCCGTGCACTATTTGCCAAATAAGGCTCTCGGCTCTTTTCCGTTAGGAGGTCAACTATCAGAGGACCTCAGCTAAAGGCCAGGGGAGACTTGATGGCTGATGCAAAGCTCACTGTCGTGGGCTGCTAAAAGAGACTGTACTGACGGCTGACGTGTGCTATTCAGGAACGTCAGCTATGTGTCTTGTAAAAAAATCAGTGTCACCTGTGGGCTAAAGCAAGAAAAGTTGGGAAAACGAGAGCGCTTCATGGCTGTCTAGTGTCTAGGCTAGGCAGAGAACAAAGCGAGGGGTCTCCCTCCACGGACTGCTTTTGGGGAGACTTAATTAGCACAAAGTATCCCTTGATGTAGAACGCATTTTGTTCCTGACTGATGATTATTATTATTTTCCTACTTTTGCGCTTCGCTTTGCTTATTTTAGCCAGCATGTCTCACTCTGGATGCACTAGTCCCAATTGCACCGCTAAAAAAAAAAATCTAGTATTCAGTTTACATCATGATGTGCCACCCACAGGTAAGGAAATCTAATGCAAATCGCACTACTAGTAGTCTATTAATGCTAGTGGCACCAAAGCTATTAGCTCTCCCTCTTTTTCTTCACGTCTCATTCTACTTCAGTTGACTGATTGGACAGTCATCAGAATATTGGCGTTTTTTCTATGCATCGGATGGACAAAAAAAAAAACATTCAGATGAAACAGGGGGATCTGATCAGAGGAAATGCTCACCTTAGCTTGTGGAGGTTGAAATGATCTTCAAGATATCCAGAGTAGAGCTCCATCATAACATGCTCAAAATGATCTCCCTTAAATCAATACTTATTACTGATCACCTCACCGCATCTGTCAAACAGAAAGTAGTAGTTCATTTACCAAAACAAGAATAATAGCTGAATGATTCGTGCAAAGGTTCAGCATCTACTCTTATGGTCTTAGAAAAATACTCTTAAGATACCATCATTTAAAAATACAAATATTTGATCACTTACTTTGATTGGTGATTGCTTTATTCGGGTGACAATATAAAGATTCTCGTAAACATGGGTTCAGAAGTGCTATTCCAGACTTACTGGAGAAGCCAATATGATTGGCTATTCGTTTTGTATACTTGCAGTAATTTGCAGTCATCCAGAGTAAGAAACCAACAACAAATTGAGCATGATTAACTAAAGTTCAAACAGTCATGAATCATATTTAGAAGAACACAGCAACTGAGAAGCTAACATGTGTTAGACCCAGGAAACCATGCCTTATTGCTTTCAAGTTTCAACCTAGCAGGATTGCAGGAACCAAGAGATAAACAAGCAATATTTGGCAAGCTCTAGTGTGATGCCTTCCTTGTTGCTTCGAAAAAAAAACAATTTCTAACAAAACACTAGTTATCATCAGTTCATCACCTCTTATCCACATGAAGAGAAGCCACAGAACAGAATTTACTTGCTCCTTACTAAAGATCAACACACACTGATGAACAAGCAAAACTAACGAACAAACTTAGTAGGAAACTTAATACCTGGTTGAAGTTCTTCCTTCAACTAAGGATAACGGAGGACGTCAAATCGCCAACACAAGGTTTCTCACAGTTGTGCTCTAGCCCAGCTCCAAAGGACACTACCAGTTGGCTGGAGGAAGTGGTGCAGGGTTATATAAGAAGCCAGCTGCCTTCCCTTCAAAAGGAGGAGCCAAGTATAAAGCGCTTTAAGTATCTAATATTATCACCTGGGCCTCATGCTTCCGATGCACTAATTATTCTTTACGTAACCTCACCCGTGGGCCGTTGTGCTTTGGTAATTGATGGATTACCATGGCGTTTATTTGTAATTTCGAGTAAACTATATTCTCCTGCTTAATGAACACCATGCCCGAGGCACGTTCGAGAAAATTCTTTACGTAAACTAGTTGGATATGTGCTAAGTTGCTTGCACACAGGAATACATATACGCATCCACCATCACCTAACCAGTGAGAGCCTGAAAAGTATTCACATGATTCTGACAGAGGAAAGATGGTAACTTTCATGTGTAAAAGAAGCTTGCATTGCAGGCACACACTTGGTTACTCAGAGAGATCGACACATTAGGTGCCCAATAATTTCGGTTAATACAACAGATTGACAGTGGTCTGGAAAGGCACGATTCCAAGTAGTTTCCACGTACATTGTACTGCAACTCCACCATGCAAAGCTGGTTAAATAGATAACATTCACTGTCACTCATTAGGCAGAAAGGTGCATGCAAGAAGACTGCAGGCGTGTTATATAGTTACTTATATAGATAGGAAATTTTGGTGCAAAGGGAACTTATTTTGGCACAATAACTCCTACAGATTAATGGTCCTTGCATTTGTGAGCTTGTTACTCAAGATACAGATGAACTATGTACACTTAAATGGTTTCAGGGAGTACAATGGAATGGAGGACACCAGTAGGTTCACACAAATTTACAAAGTGAGCTTATCATGACTTACCTTAATTGCTGTAGTGCCCTTGGAACCTTAAGAAGGACATAAGGATTTAAGTAATGTTTGTTGTTGTGATGACCCTATAATGGGGTCCCGTTAGATTCCATGATGCAGGTAAGGGACATCACTAGATTCACAAGTTGGTGCACGGTGGAACTTCCCATTTCTGGGGTATGTTAGAATTGATCTCATCCGTCTTGACCCAACGGTCGAGACGGACCCCTTGACCGCGTCCTGATCGGGGACGTCCAGCCATCTCGTGGCTAGTGGGCCCCCGTCGCACAGTGCCTATAAAGAGGAGGTGGGGCAAACGGCACACGGTACGAGGTTCACCGCCGCCACAGCCCCACTGTCCTAACCCTAATCCGATCCAGAGGGTGGCACTGCCAGCGGCGGGAAGCGCCACTGCCTCCACCACCACCGCCGGTCTCCACCGCTACTCCGACCGTCGCTGCCTAGTGCAGAGCTTCACCAACGAACCAGTGAAGGCAGGGAGCTCCTCCGATGGTCAGATGATCCTACATCTCCCTCTCTCTCTGTTATCTACTCCCTCTGAATCTCAAAGTCACTGATTATCCCAAATAGAAAAGAACTCACCCCACTGGATCCGCACCTAGACGATCAAAGTAATTAACAATGGTACCAGAGCCAGTTTTAGTATGGCCGTATGTGGATCCAGATCGGGGCAAAGAAAAGAACAGAACGGAGCTAGATCCGATTTGGATCGAAAGAAAAGGAAAACAAAGGGTTCATCGAACCCTAAACCCTAGCTGGGTGAAGACGGAAGGGGCTCGGCTTCAAGACTGCTTGATCCGAACCCTAAACCCGCGACCAGATCTCGGGGAAAGAATGGATCAAGAAAGAGGAATCGAAACCCTAAAATCCCAGTCTAGTTCGTAGATCTAGATTGGGGACAGGAAAAGCAAAGAATAGAGAGAAAGGGGAGGGGTACCCGTAACCCTAACCCTAACCCTAAATGAACACAGAGAGATGGACGGAGGGGAGGGACCTACCTGGTTCTCTCGTCGCCGTCGCAACCGCCATCGCGCGGGGAGAAAGAGGCCCCGACGGCGCTGCCGATCTCCTATGCGAGCTCGCCGCCGGTCCAGATCAGGGAGCCGCGCCGCTGCTGTCTTGTGCTCGCGCGCGCGCGAACTCGAACCAAAAGGGCGCCGGTCGCAAGGCCATTCGACGGGGCCGCGCGCAGCCGCACGCGTGCACCGGCGAAGGGCCTCACGGCGGCGCCATCCTCTCCCGCCGAACGCTCCCTTTTCCTGGCACCGATACGTCGAGCTCCCTTGCGGCGGCTTGCCGGTGGCGTGAGAAGAGCGGAGGGAGAGAAAGGAAGACAGAAATGAGCTAGGGTTTTGGGGAGGGGCGACCGGCGGGCGGAGTTTTGATCCCGCGGAAGTCACGCATGGCCGTCCGATCAAAATGCATGGCCACGATTCGCCGGGCTGAATGAGGCCCAGGCGGGGCGACGAATTCCCGGCCCAGGCCCAGGTTGCGGCCTGGGCGCGGGGGGGGGGCGAGCGTTGCGCGCTGGGTGCTGAGCCGCGGGCCGCGTCTGCTAGCCCACGGGCCGAGCGCGGAGCACACAGAGCTGGGCCGCGGCAAAGCCACGCGCAAATGGGCCGCAGGCCACTTTTCTGAGGTGGGCCAAAAGAATAGAATTGAAGGGTAGCTCATGGTTTTTTATTTTATTTTTCAGAAGCTATTTTGAATAAATAAAGTTAAGTTTAAATGTTTTATCTCTACTCAAATTTGATCCAACGTGATAATTTGTTTAGAGAACAGATGAATAAAGTAAAAATGCTTCTGAAAAGTAGGAAAAGAAATTTTGTCAAGTTTCCGCTGCAAAGTTAAAGGTTTATTGTCTTCAAATTTGAAGAGCAGTTATAGTTATTCAGTAAATGATGAAAAGTTTATCCTCCAGTTAAAATTAGAATCAGCTGGAAAATTTTAATTGGAGGAATAGTCGGTTGATAGTTAAGATAAATTATAATATTATTATTTTCTGACCAACGTTAATGATAACAATATTATAAGTTTATGAGTTTAAGTTTAAAGTTGAATTATGGTATTGTTATTTTCTGACCAACGTTGATGATAACAATATTATAATTCTATGAGTTTAATGTTTAAAGTTTAAATCTCTGATGAATTTTGCATCAAAGTGACCAATTTTTCAGAAAAAAAAAGATAAAGATCAAGGAATGCTCTTAAACTAGAGAAATGTATTTTCATGTTTCCGCTGCGATAAAGTTGATTGTCTTCTAATTAGATTCGAACCAACGGGAGAATTTAATTTTGAGGAGCAGTACTATGTTTTCAAGATTATTGAATTTCTATACGTTATTTCCATTTCTGCCCAACGGTGATGTGGAATTAATGTAGAAGAATGATGTTTTATTCTATTTCTGCCCAACGGTGATATAGAATAGAACATAAAGTTTTCAAAGTTTAATGAGCATTATTGTTGAATATTTTTCAGACAAAAGACCTCCATGCTTTCATTCTTGAAGGCAGAAAGAGAAATGAGCTGGGTACTTGTGACTCAGATGATGAAATGCCTAAGGGCAAGTTATGTATGAAAGAATGTCATTGGTTAAGGAACTGTGTTCCCTTTAAAGAATGGCTTCAAAAGAAAAGAATTCTAGGATATTGATCCAAGAAAAGAGATAGATCAATGAGAGTCTTCATTGAGAAATGTCTTTTATGTACTCTCTGTGGAGAAGAATTTATTTTCAGTTTCACTTATGAGAGTTGTAAAAGTCATATACATGCTTAATTTGACTAACATTGGATTAAACATGTGTGTTAAAAGAATATTCGGATTTATTTCTGAATTTGATGATTGAACACGAGCCAATACTGGCAATTATGTCCGTTCAAAGGAATATCTCGCATGGCGGGAAAAAGTTTATGATAGTACCCGCATGGCGGGAAAAGTTTGAGAAAATACCCGCATGGCGGGATAAAGTTGGCATAGTACATATGTTAACCAATCCTGCATGGCGGGAGAATTTGGCGAAGTACTTATCCCGCATGGCGGGAGAAGGATGTGATGACTCATGTGCTCTAAGTGTATCCCGCACATGGAGAGAATTTTGAGGTAGCTTTTATGCTATCATAGTATTGACCGTACACTCTGATTGTGTCATAGTCATTAAGTACTCAATGAGTTTAAGAACAAAAGAAAGTTGCATGTGAACCAAAAGATAAGAATGATATGCAAGCATGACTTGCAGAAGTATTGTTAATAATAGACTATATTGAGTTTGAAGTGTAATGAGAAAAATGTACTCCCATACGAATTTTGTTTGCATGATGTAATCATGTGGATGAAGTAAGTAATCAAAGTTTCCTCATTCACAAGAGTTCTGAATGTTTCGAAATTGTGGTAGAAAAGTTCATACCACATTTCGAGGGGGAGAAATGTAAGATTAATTAAGAAAGACAATTAAGAAAGATATTTTCCCATACTTCAGATAATGCAATGCATACTACGCATTGAAGGTAAAAGTGATCTATAAAAGATGATTGTGATCGTTGAGGAAGTAAGACGATCATAATAATGATACCCCTAAAGTAAAGAAATAGCTAAATTCCTAGACCTTTTATAGTTCCGATGGGAAGATAGCAAAGTCGGCTAGTATTCATACTGGACGAGTTCAGAGTTATCAAGGCGGTGCTAAATGCGCCGTATGAGTTTTTTAGCAGATTAAACCCAAAATAAGAAATTTGAAGATACACCATCTTTACAGAAGATGGAGTAATCTGGGGGAGCATGGTATGTAGATACCTAAAGCTTGAATAGAAGTGGGATTACATATCCACTACAGTGTTTAGAGCAACAAATTGCTTAATACATGTTGATGTTGTATGACATATACAACACCTGATGTTAGCTCTTAAAGAAGATGAATAAGTAAACAAGAATCTTATGATACGGGAGGCTATAGAACATTTGCCTTTTGGCAATAAAGAGCAACAATAGCCCCATACGAAAGAAGTGCCACGAGGCCCCAGAAGGTCTCAAAGAATAAGAAAGAAATTCAAATGGAGGATAATTCCACCTCATTTGAAAAGCCATGAGAGAGCGTTCACTCATCTAAATGGCAAGAAGTAAAGGAAGATGAAATGAAATCGATAAATACCAACGATGTTTGGGACTTAGAAGAAATTCCCAATGGAGCCAAAACAGTAGGCTGTAATGGGTCTACAAGACAAAGATGACTCCAAAGGGAATATAGAAAGATATCAAAAGGGAATATTGAAAGCTATAAAGCGTCACTTGTGGTGAAATGATTTACACAAAGAGAAGGAATAGATTATAATGAGCATACAATGATTCTTTTAGAATCATAATGGTGTTAGTGGCACATTACGATTTATAGTTACATCAAAAGGATGTAAAGACACATTCCTCAACGGGGATTTGTATGGAAAAGTTTACATGGCATAACTCAAAAGGTTTTGTCGTAGAAGGAAAAGAACGTAAAGAGATGTTGCCTAAAGAAATCCATTTATGGATTAAAGCAAACTTCAAGACAGTGGTTCTTGAAGTTTGACAGTACAATAAGAAAGTTTGGGTTTTTAAAGAGAATGTAGAGGACAATTGTATTTATGCAAAGTTTAAACATGGGAAATTTATTTTCCTAATCCTGCATGTGGGTAGCACCTTACTCGCTAGTAGTGGTGTTAATCTACTGATGGAGAAGAAGCAGTTCTTGTCCTCAAGTTTCAAGAGAATGATCTTGGTAAAGCGTCATTCGTTCCAGGAATTGGAACTTACCGAGATAAAGGAAAAGGGGTATTAGAACTGTCTCAAGTGTATACTTAGAGAAGATTCTAAAGAAATAAAGTATATATGTGAGTAAACTTGCGCCTGTTTCTAAAGTAAAGGGTAATAGTTTTCGGAACTTTCAGTGTTCCAAGAATGAATATGAGATCGATCAAAAGGACGTCCTATATGCTTCAGCTGTTGGAAGCTTAATGAATGCTTATAAGCAAGAACTTACCCTGACATAGTTCATGTATCCGGGATATTTTGGCAGAAGTCTAATCCAGATATAGATCACTGGAATGGAGTTGAGAATGTTTTGCAATTGTGCAAAGATTTATAGGCCTCATGGTGAGTAAGTAAGAATAAGTACTCTCAAATAGTTGTGGGTACAAATGTTAAATTTTGGCGAGATGTTTAGTGAAACCCACATAGTAGCTAACACTCGCAGTTGGAGTTTTATTGTGGAAAAGCTCCAAAGAAACAGTTGTGGTGTCATCAAGGATGCATACCCACAGTATAGCTTGATATGAGGCTTAAAGGACAGGCGAAGTGGTTAAAAGAACTTACACCCGGAATTGATAATGGTATACAACAGCAATAACCATTTAAGTAGTTCGCTCCTATAACAACGGGTCAAGTGTGCTGCCAAACACATTGACGATAAAGTTGTACGTTGTGAAGGAGAAAGTCCGGAATCATACTAAAAATATTGAACATAAAAGTAACAAGCAAGTGCTTGCGGATCCGCATACAAAAGGCTTACCACCCAGTGTGTTTAGAGATCACACAGTCGACATGGGTTTATGGTATAGCCTATGTTTTCCGGACAATAAAGGGCCCAAAGTTAAAGAATCTGTTTCAGAAGAGAGATGTGTATTGTAGCTGTTAAGTCTATCGGCGATTGACCGTGACGATGAAGCATGCTCTATACACTAATCTGTGATGGAACAAATAAAAGCGAAAGGGATTAAAGTCAAAGTTTAAGGTTAAAGTATGAGTTGAGATCAAGGGGGAGAATGTTAGAATTGATCTCATCCGTCTTGACCCAACGGTCGAGACGGACCCCTTGACCGCGTCCTGATCGGGGACGTCCAGCCATCTCGTGGCTAGTGGGCCCCCGTCGCACAGTGCCTATAAAGAGGAGGTGGGGCAAACGGCACACGGTACGAGGTTCACCGCCGCCACAGCCCCACTGTCCTAACCCTAATCCGATCCAGAGGGTGGCACTGCCAGCGGCGGGAAGCGCCACTGCCTCCACCACCACCGCCGGTCTCCACCGCTACTCCGACCGTCGCTGCCTAGTGCAGAGCTTCACCAACGAACCAGTGAAGGCAGGGAGCTCCTCCGATGGTCAGATGATCCTACATCTCCCTCTCTCTCTGTTATCTACTCCCTCTGAATCTCAAAGTCACTGATTATCCCAAATAGAAAAGAACTCACCCCACTGGATCCGCACCTAGACGATCAAAGTAATTAACAGGGTATCCCTCCTGATCACTAGACCTTCTCAACCTTCCCAAAAAGAAGCATCCTTTACATCTTTCTTTTTTGCTCCAATGCTACCTGTCTCCAATTCCTCAGTGCTTTCTGCAGTGGTGGTGGTGCTACATTTTTCGCTAACCCAAGGGTGTTGATACTTAATAGTCTTGTTGAGAAGAACACATCATGTTGATCAGTCAATTAATTATACAGTAGAAATACCTATCTTGGTAACGAGAAACTGTATTCAAACACGACATTCAGTTGAAGACTTGAGACAAGGCATAAGGTCTCTTAAGAGTTTTATTTTGTAATACTATGTTGTCTACTAATTAGCGAGTCTAAGTCGTCCCACTATTCGCAATCATTGCCCATATCTTTCCAAAAGCAAGAGGAAAATTACACTGCATAATAATCTGATCCAAAGCAAAGCAAAACAAAACAAAACGAAGAGGAATATATTACACCTAGTGGGGGCACCTACTCTTTTGTGAATTGCGTAACGCTGGTGCGCGACGACGAAGAATTCTCCTTTGCCAAAAAGGCGCAAAAGAAGAGGAGCCTTTCGACGGGCAACCTAAAGAAGAAGAGATAAGATAAAGCACTATGCGGGATCAATTAGTAGTATAATTAGGCCACAATGATGAAGTCGTGCTAATATATGGAAACTACTGAACCTTATTGCAAAGGGACCCTGCTTGCTGATGCCAGCATTATTGAAGCTGTTCATGCGTGTCTACATCAGCTGGGTGTTTTTTCTGCCTCCTTTTGGAGTGAGAATGCGTTGCAGCAATGGTCGTGGCTGTGGCTGCTTGATTCCTTCGTCGCCTTGCTTTCCTTTTGGCTTGATTGGTTTGCGCCCTTCTTTTCCCCGGCCTCTTTTGCCCTCCTTTCCGATGTTCATGATGTTCTGTATGATTTCAGGAAAATTTTCTGGTAAAAAGTTGGGGAAAATTTTTTATACACCCTCGAGTAAATCGGGACCTGAGTGAGTAAAATAGTTCAGGAAGGGCAGCAGATTCATCAAGAAAAGAAATCCCCCATTCAGACATCAGATGCAGCCGTTTGATTTCAGATTTTCAGGGAAGTTAGGGTTGCAAAGATCATAAAGCTCAGATCGTACCGTCTCCTCTGTGCTGATCTGAAGGGGGAAAATAGAAAGGAACTGTTTACTTTCAAGACGCATTTTTTCAGGTTTCTTCAGCGTCGAGGATTCCGGTTGGCTACCTGTCGGCAGGCAGAAGCAGGCAGCGGTAGATTGGAGAAGCGGAATAAGAATTTGGATTGACGGCATCTGATGCTGCGTTGAACGACCTGGTGGGACCAAACTTTGTCTGGGCTTGGGCGGCAGCTCGTCAGCTACCTGAAGTCTGAACGAACTGAGAGGCAGGGTTCAGGTACCCATTCTGACAGGAGAAAAAAAAATCATTCTGGAAAGTTGCCATCCAAACCTCCTGGATTAGGATGTTCTTTAGACTCTACATTGGGATTTTATGGTCAGATATGGATGTACATACAACATCTGCTACTTGTAGCAGAGCTTGTTTGAGAATGGCATTGTCTCTGAGACTCTGACTCTGGCAAGATATTAACTTTGTGATCTCAAGTGTTTGGGGAACTATAACTAAATCATAAACTTGGTAGCCTAGCAATAGCAAAGCAACAAGACTTGAATTGAACTCGCATGAAAACAATGCACAGATGAAAGATAACCTAAAGAAAGTTGCAGGATAACTACCAAAAGCAAAGGAATGGTAAGGCTGGATCTCCATACATACATGACTACATGAGGCGTTGGCGTTCTACACTTCTACTCCGTTTCACCGAGCCAACAAGCATAATGGAATATGACTAAGATTCCCACGTGAGCAGTGATTGAACCTCCTACTTCCTCCAGTAAAAAAAAAAAATACTGCTCACATTTTATTTTGAATGGTCCTCGATGCATATCTTATCACTATTTTTTTTCTAGAATACATTCATAAAATCCTTCAAAATTTATGAGATTTTGCAATTATTTTTCAGTACAATTCTACACACGTTCAATATTTTACCCGGTCTTGAAAGTTGAATGTATGTTGTTTGATATTAAAGTTGAGTGGTTTTTTCACATCCAGATATTAGTTCAGAGGTAAATTGGACTTTACTGTAATTTCAAAGTTGAGGTTTGTAGTTTCTATGGTTTGACTAAATTTTGTCCTAAACACCATGTTTTTCATCCGGATATATATCTACAGTGCTATATACAACCTCCATTCTACCTTAGTTTAGTTATGTTTCTTCAAAGATTACTAAAAACACACAGGACAATTTGTATGCATGTGTGTGTGGGTTCCAAATCTCCAAAAGTGAACATCATGCAATTTTTAAAAACGGGAAAACAAAAGGGAATGGAAACAATGGCCGGTCTGTGCTCGTCATCGTTTCTTATATAGGATCAAAAGAACCTTGCAATCAACGAGCGAGAAGGCACAGTGATAAGCTTCTTAATTGCAAAAGGCAGTGAAAAGCAGCACACGAACGTAGTATTTCGATCCCAAAGTAACGCCAGATCTTGGCCTTTTATGCCTAGAGTATTGATCAGTGAGTAGATGTGGCCTAAGCTGATGGCGAGTGATTGCTTTGCGCATTGCAAGTTGCTAAAAGCCTAAAACAGATCATCATGGCATGGGTATCAAGGCGTGCAGCTGCAGAGCTGCTCACTGGACGAAGGAAGGCATTTCGTGTTGGTCTAAGGAACTTAGGAACCCCAGCTTTTGACTGACTTTGTGTGCAGCGCCCATATGATTTTGCATTGCATCCTGTTCAGATAGGCTTGCCGTTTGCATATGCAAATCCTGTTAGGTACGGTTACAAGATATGTATCGTGCATGGACAGCATTAACAATATGCAACGGCCAATATAACCACTCCTTGCTACATGTCATGGATACACACACGTATCTCTTCCTCTCTCTTGGTTTAAAAATGGTGCACAATTGTCTCCATGCTACTTGCTTCATCAATCATCGGTCGCCAGGAAGGAGATCGACGCATCAATTATTGGACAGGCTATTTTTTCATCAGGTCTTATATTAAGGTCATCCTCATCTCCATGAACAACATGATAATCAAACAACCTTTTCTTTTCGCTACCATACTTATCTGCTGTCAGCAAGCACACTGTGCAGCGCCAGTAACACCCACTGCACCCTCTTCCTTTTCTTTTCTGAAGCTGCCAACATATTTGTGATGCATATATGAACGGGATCATGCGATAGCAGCATGCATGCCTTTTGTTTCTGGAAAAAGAAAGAAAATGGGAGGACAAGAGAGCGAGGCTCCGGGCCTCCAGCGAAGAACGAATTGGTGGGACATCCAACCAAGAAATACCATGCCCCACTGGAGGTCTGGAGCCAATAATTTGAGTGTATGGAGAGAATGGAGCAGGCAATGCCATCTCTACCTCACATATTCTTTATCTGGATAGGCACCGGGAGGCTGGGTTGGGTCGGTAGGCTCCCCGTGAGCCATCAGCCATGCCCATGCGTGCACTGCAGGCCCCATGGGGCGCATTGCCTCCAGAGGAGTGGGCACAGCGCACAGCGCACAGCGCACAGGAAGCCTCAAGTTGTGGAGAGGAAGAACGCTGTGTGCGTCACCATGGCCGGCCTTGAATTGTTCGTGCACCTTTAAGGAGAGTGTAGCTGTGGCTGGAGAGCAAAGAGCAATGCATGCAAGATGCAACCCATGAGTCAGTGGAATCGTTATGCCTTTAGGTTTTGACTTTGCATAGTACTGGAGGGCTGGAGCAGTTCTCAACGCTATTTGCTTGTGCTTTTTTCTTTACTGCTCCCCCGTCTCAAAATAAACACGCATCTCGCTTAAAAAAAATTGATCAAATATATATACAAAAATATACTCTATAACAAGTATCATTAGATGGAGCATGAAATATTTTTTTTCATAATAAATTTATTTAAAGATACGGTTGATACTATTTTCTATATTCTTAGTCAAGCTTAACCTCAAGAAGGAGACATGTTTATTTCGGAACATAAGTGGTAGGTGCTTGCACGATTTTCATTCAGTTTGGTCAGACTTTTGCGGTAACTGGTTTCTGTTCTAGTAGAGCTTAAGATTAATTCAATGATATAAATAACTCTGAGTTTTTCTCCTTCTTCTTTTGCGACGAAGAGAGTTCTTAATTACAAACATATACGAAATTGTGGTTGCGCTGTGGCTGTAGGAACGCACCTGCCTGTTGCTATTGCAGTATTGCTGCCTGCTGTTCCGAAATCGATACAGTTTGGCTGCACTAATGGGCCCGAAATTCGGCGACGAACGCTTCACTATGCGGCCTCTCCAAAATGAGCCGGGCTAGCCTGCAAGAAGAAAAAACTTAGGGCTGCTAGTGGGCCTCTAGTAAGGGCTTCTACATTAGGGCTCAATTATCACGGGCTTTTCGGCGCCGCCAGGCCGCCGTTAATCAAGGCCTGGTGTATTTATTCCACCTCCTTTCCTTGTGTCTCACTAGTGTTGTCTGGAAATCCCAATCTCCCCTGTCTCTCCTCCGCAAGCTTGCGCCTAAACCCTAGCTCGCTTCCCGATGGCGCCGAAGAAGCGCAAGGCCGATCCCGCCGAGACCGCCGCCGCCGCCGAGGCAGCCGCCGGCAACCACCGCCAGGAGCCGGCGTCCTCGGAGCCCAAGCCCCGCGGCACCATCTACTTCCCCATCACCGACGACCCGCCCGAGCCCACCGCCGCCGACGAGGACGAGGACGACGGCGCCGGCGACGACGAGGATGACGCCGAGGACATCGCCAAGCTGCTCGAGCCGCTGTCGCGGGAGCAGCTCGTCGCGCTGCTCCGCACGGCGGCTGAGGCCAGCCCCGCCACGATGGCGGCCGTGCGCCGCGCCGCGGAGGCCGACCCGGCCAGCAGGAAGCTCTTCGTCCACGGCCTCGGCTGGGGCGCCGGCGCCGAAGACCTCCGCTCCGCCTTCTCGCGCTTCGGCGAGCTCGAGGACTGCCGCGTCATCTCTGACAAGCAGTCCGGCAGATCCAAGGGCTACGGGTTCGTCCTCTTCCGCTCGCGCCGCTCTGCGCTCCGCGCCCTCAGCCGCCCCCAGCTCCAAATCGGAGGTCGTCTTGCTTTCTGCCACCTCGCCGCCTCAGGTCCCGCGCCCCCAGCTTCTCAGTCTCAGAACCCTAGCTCCAACGCCAACACCAATTCCAACTCTAGCTCCAATACCACCACCAACGCTTCTGGTTCCTCGTCGTCGCAACCAGATAATATGCAGCGCAAGATATTTGTTGGTAATGTGCATTCTGATGTGGACGTGGACCGCCTATATGAGTACTTTGCACAATTTGGTGAGATTGAAGAGGGTCCGTTGGGCTTTGACAAGAACACTGGCAAACCAAAGGGATTTGCATTGTTTGTTTACAAGTCTGCGGAGAGTGCTCGTCGTGCTTTGGAGGAGCCAATGAAGAATTTTGATGGCAAGACGCTCAACGTGCAGAAAGCCATAGATGGGAGGACCAAGGGCTCATCTGGAACGAATACAAATGCTAACTCCAATCCCACTACTGCATCTGTGGCCGCCGCCGCTGCTGCTGCGCAGATGACTGCTCCTGCCAGTGCTGCCATTAGTCCATATGATGCATCAGCATATGGTGCTACTGCGGTTCCTGACATGAGTTTTGCACAGCAAGCTGCTATGCTTGGATTAGGTGCACAGCAACAGGCGTTTGCTCAACCCAATGCAATGCTTGCCATGATAGCAGCAATGCAGAACCCAGCTGCACTAGGGATGACGCCAGCCATGCTTGCTGCTATGAATCCGGCCTTCGCTGCTGCTGCATTAGGTGCAGGGGGGCAGCAGGCACACACAGCTGGTCTTACGGGTTTTGGAGCTCAGGGTTTTGGGGCACAGGCATTTGGAGCAGGAGGTGCAGCTTTCCCAAATGCAGCTGGTGTTCAAGCAGCAGCGGCTGCATATCAAGGGGCTGGAGCTCCTCCTGGTTTTCAAGGGCCACCTGGGTTTCAGGTTGGCCAAGCAACTACCCAGACAAGCACTGCAGCGGCAGCCGCCGCCGCCGCTGCCAGTGCTGCTGGTTATCAGGCTGGAGCAGCTGGGCAGGGCCAGGCTCAGATTGGAGGCACTGGTTTTCAGGGTGGATATTGACAGTACTAGGTATATCAACTCTCAACATTGTTTTATGACCCACCTTTACTATATTGCTTCGATTTCCTTCATTCTCTATGCATTCTTTGTGATTTGTTGATCTTGTTCTTACAGTCATCTGATTATTTTCCTTGTATCTTAGTTTGGCATCTGTGGATCATGGTTCGTTCATGTGGTTTTGCATTCGGATGGCTTTTAAGTCTATTATTGGTGCCAAAATGTTGCGAAAGGCTTCCTTCTGTTGAATTTTACAACTGGATTTGAATCAGATGCCTTTGTAGCAGTATTTGGAGGAACTTTCTTGAAGGATTATGTCGTTTTATTTCCTAATATGTAGATGTAGTTTTGCTATTGCGACTTCATTATGTACTTTGTGGATCTGTACTGGGTTTCATGTACCAAAATATCTGTATTTTTACTAGTTGCCTGTTACCTGGTCTTATCAACCATGTCAAATGGTTTTGTGGGCACAATCAGAGACATTTTAACTGCAGTTACCTGTGCTGTTTGGAGCTATGGGGTATTTGTGGCTTTTGCTTTAAACCTGGAAATTTCTTCTTTGATGTTGGGTTCGGCGACCACAGCATTTAAGATCTTAAATGTGTTGAAGTTCTGTTGCACTTTTAAGTTTATATCTAAATTTGCCCAGTGTTTAACAGTAGCCGCGCAAAATAGCTTGAATGGTAAGTGGTTGATATAATCCCATAAAAGAGATGGTTTGGTCTGAGGGATGGTTGACATATGGTATCTCTGTGCTTTGTTGCACTTTTAAGTTTATTTCTAAATTTGCCCTGTGTTTAACAGTAGCTGCGCAAAATAACTTGAATGGTAAGTGGTTTATATAATCCAAGAGATGGTTTGGTCTGAGCCTCTGAGGGTTGGTTGACATATGGTATCTCTGGGAATTAGTGTTCATACCTTGAAAAGTTTTGTGAAATTGAAGCATAACATTTGGAGCTCTTTCTTGTGTCAGCCTTACTGTGACACTGGTCATGCCTTGACATTTCATAACTTTCTGAACTATCCCACTTTTTGTTGATTTTTTTTTTCAATTAGACTCAGTAGGTCACTAAAGATTGTTCTTGCAATGTTCCTATTAGACTCAGTAGGTCACTAAAGGTTTGATTACTAGAATTTATTCTTACTGCTGGTAGATTACTAGGCTGCTGACCTTTGTAGTGTCAAATCATCGTGTGAATCATGAATAGGCCAAGATGAAACCATCAGGTGGATGCATATTAATAAATTTTAATCCTTGTACATGCAACCATCCTTTTCTTCTGATGACATGAAAGTAGTAGTATTGTGTAATTGTGTTTATTTCATCAGCAGAATTAGTATCGCTTCTGATGATCTTATATCACCGGCTCATTGTTCTGTATTGGTCTGTTGTGCAATGCTGTCTTAGGATATTATAGATGCCTGCTATATTTGAAGTAATACAGTTGACACTTGGCACTGACTAATTAATTAAACATCGCTTGCCAATTCGCAATTTCTAAAACACTTCACTAGTTCCACTAGAGTCGAAAGCACACTTGGAGGCAATTAGTGCACGGAGGGTGGCATCTGGTGAGCAGTTGTTATGGTGGGAAAAGTGTACCAGCGCCGTAACAAGAACAGTGGCTGAGCAAGTCTTGCGGGGCATGCACCAGAGTGCGGTCACCAGGGTCCAGGTGTGGGAGCCAGTTTGGGCTTCAGCCGATTCAATAGGAGTCAGTTATCAAGATTGCTATTTTAGTGGAGTTTGTTAGCCCTTAGATTTAGGAGAGATTTGTTATTGAGTTGGTACAAGTGTCAAACAATCTGAAGGAATAGATCTTTAGCCTGGGATTGAGTTTATCTCACCTTGGGCCCCCGGGCGTTACTGTTCACGGCTTCAAGTTGTCACCGAGTTCCCAGCCAGGCGCCGAGCACGGCGCCACCAGTTTGTCGCCGGGGTGTCAAGCCCAGGCCTTCCCCCTCACTCCTACGCCCTCAGATCCTTAAGCTCCAACAGCAGTGGCAGGGGGAGTCCCAAGTCCTGGGTTGGACTTCTAATGTGCTGGATGGCCAAGGCCAACCTAGGCACTTCTGTTTCACATTTCTGTTATTTAATTTTCTTATTACATTTGAGGGCTAATGACACCCTCTTTTGGACCCTTCGCTATCACATCCTCCCTCTCCCCTTCCCCAATCTAGATAAATGCCTTACCATGCTGCAAATTGCATTTTTTGGCAATTCTTTATTTGCTTCAGTGCTTAAAAAGATTCAGCATAAACTTGGTATTCACTTAATCTCTTTCAATAGCATGGGTTGAACATTAACCCCGAACTAGCAATGACAGGAAAAAAAAATCGTCCAACTAGTGTAGCTAGTAGTGCAATAGTGCCAAACTGACCAACTTTAGTTAAAAAGTACAATCAACAAATTTCTGACTAAATGTTTGCAGAGAACCATAGCCTGCCAAAATTTTGCAGGTGGTAGACCATTCTAATTGCCAATTATCTTCTGTGGGGAACTGTCACCATAGTTGATAGCTAACAGTTCTAAATGGTTATCGACTATTGATAGTTTCTTGGATTTTACAAACCATATTTCCCTCACAGAACAATTGTTCATTTGTTTTTTGGTCACTTCTAGTTTTTTTTCCCGAACTTAAACAAATTACCTCACAGAACAATTGTTCATTTTTTTGTGTCATTTCTAGTTTTTGCCTCACTGTCAACAGAGCTACCTGTTGTTTCGATAATTATTCTCTTTTGTGATTGAAAGACTACATTCCTTTATATCTACTTCTTACTGTCATAATTATGCTTTTGTGTGCTTGACTGTCTCACTAACGGTTGCTAATATGTTATGTTGATTTTATTGTGTTTCTATATATACTTAAATATGTTTGCATTCTTATTATGTTATCTCTTAAGCCTCTGTTGCGCAGATTATCATTGTTTTCATACAGCATCCTATTTGATTGAGCTTATTTCAGAGTTATGTTTGACATTATACTCCAGGTTCTTTGTAGGATTTTCATCAGTTGTTCAGTGCAGTCTTAATTAATAATTTTATAAGCTAAAAAATCGCAGGGGATTTGGCTTGGTTTTTAGATTCTCCAGACATTAAAATTAAGCGTAGTGGATCTCTATCAGGTATTCAGGTTATTTGTGAAATGATGAGTTGATGACCACATCCAGCCAACGTTACCCTCCTTCGTGACTGATGTTGTAATAAACGAGACCCTTGTATACAATCATTGATTCATAACGGACTCGTAATCTCTCACTTAATTATGTGCATTTTAGAAATATTCAGAATCTGAATCTAGAGATGCTTTGAGTTGCATGAACTATTTATGGGTATGGGCTTGTTATGCTACAACGAGCAGAGCTATTAATAAATATTTATCCAGCACAGTCGGTGTCTCAGATAAACCGGAAAGGTATGAGTTTTTTACTACCCCTGTTTCGAATGATTCGTACTCTAAAATTCATGAATTGCTCTTGAAGCTGTCTAGCCCATCAGAACAAAGGAATCCCATTCTCGATTTGCTGTCACCCCACTAATCTGCCCCAGCTTTTCTTTACACCAAGCATCCTGCCTGCAAGTAGACTGGTGCTCGTGCTGATGCTTTGTTGAAGCCAACCCTCGCTTTTGACCTTTCTCTCTCTTGCTCGCTCGCGTTTGGGGCCCCCATTTCCCCTGCCGTTCTGATTGGTTTTGATGCAAGCACAAGTGTTTCTACGTTTTATCACCAGCAGGCACGAGCGTACGTAGCTTCCTGCCGACACGATGAGTGTTGCACCGCAAAGGTAGGTGCTATACTGAGGCGTCCTTTTCCAGGCATTTCCTCAGTTAAACTCCCGTTGTTTGGTGTCTGCACTCTAGAGGGAGGTAGGGACGAATCAGATGAGACTGACGTTGGGTTTTGTCGCCGCACGGGGCATTGGGGATTTTGTTGCGGTGCCGGAACGGGTGGTTCTGAGGAGGAAACAGGTGGGTTTCCACCTGACGCAAAACAGATCCCTTTTTCCCAGATTTCACCTTCTTTTTTGCGAATTCCCCAGATTTCACCTTGTAAACCAAAGAAACTCTTCTTTGCCGATGGCTCCCAACGGCTGTCGTCCTCTGGTAGTCTGTTCCCACCTACTCCTACTAGCGGTGATATTCAATGCATGCCCGTCCTCTACGCAGGATCTGGATGTCGTCATCCCTGAGACGCTAAT
>NW_027098277.1:0-19399 GCF_019320115.1 Miscanthus floridulus
TCTTGGTCCACCGTCTTCCGAAATGAGCTGGGTAAGGCAGGAGTGGCACACAGGAAGTTAGGCTGGATGGCTTAGATCATGTTAGTATCAATTACATTGCTTACCCATGTCGTTAAGGTACACTGGTGGCCATGAGCACCGGGGGGACTGCCGATCAGATTAGAGGGCAAATTTAAGACCTTGAGATCTTTGCTTCCGGATATGGAATCGAGCTAGGTTTTTTTCATGGCGCAGAATTATAGGCCTCACCCTAGAGAAGCTGAATTGGCAAAAGTGGGCCCCTGGAGATTTTTCTAAAAAATCCCTTATCATAGTCCACAAAGTAGTGTTTGTTTCGGTGAAATCTTGCAATTCCGTTGAAGATGTCTTGGTCCACCCGTCTTCCAAAACGAGCTGGGTAAGGCAGGAGTGGCACACAGGAAGTTAGGCTAGATGGCTTAGATCATGTTAGTATCAATTACATCGCTTACCCACATCGTTAAGGTACACTGGTGGCCACGACACCGGGGGACTGCCGATGCAGATTTGAGATCAAATTTAAGACCTTGAGATCTTTGCCTTTCGGACATGGAATCGAGCTAGGTTTTTTTTCATGGTGACAGAATTATAGGCCTCACCCTAGAGAACCTGAATTGGCAAAAGTGGGCCCTTGGAGATTTTTCTAAAAAATCCCTTATCATAGTCCACAAAGCAGCGTTTGTTTTGGTGAAATCTTGCAATTCCGTCGAAGATGTCTTGGTCCACCTGTGTTCCGAAACGAGCTGGGTAAGGCAGGAGTGGCACACAAGAAGTTAGACTGGACGGCTTAGATCATGTTAGTATCAATTACATTGCTTACCCATGTCGTTAAGGTACACTGGTGGCCGCGACACCAGGGGGACTGCCGATGCAGATTTGAGGGGCAAATTTAAGACCTTGAGATCTTTGCCTTCCGGACATGGAATCGAGCTAGGTTTTTTTTCACTGCTACAGAATTGTAGGCCTCAACCCTAGAGAACCTGAATTGGCAAAAGTGGGCCCCTAGAGATTTTTCTAAAAAATCCCTTATCATAGTCCACAAAGCAGCGTTTGTTTCGGTGAAATCTTGCAATTCCGTCGAAGATGTCTTGGTCCACTCCGTCTTCCGAAACGAGCTGGGTAAGGCAGGAGTGGCACACAGGAAGTTAGGCTGGACTGGCTTAGATCATGTTAGTATCAATTACATCGCTTACCCACGTCGTTAAGGTACACTGGTGGCCACGACACCGGGGGACTACCGATGCAGATTTGAGATCAAATTTAAGACCTTGAGATCTTTGCCTTTCGGACATGGAATCGAGCTAGGTTTTTTTTCACGGCTACAGAATTACAGGCCTCACCCTAGAGAACCTGAATTGGCAAAAGTGGGCCCTGGAGATTTTTCTAAAAAATCCCTTATCATAGTCCACAAAGCAGCGTTTGTTTCGGTGAAATCTTGCAATTCCGTCGAAGATGTCTTGGTCCACCTGTGTTCCGAAACGAGCTGGGTAAGGCAGGAGTGGCACACAGGAAGTTAGGCTGGACGGCTTAGATCATGTTAGTATCAATTACATCGCTTACCCATGTCGTTAAGGTACACTGGTGGCCGCGACACCGGGGGACTGCCGATGCAGATTTGGAGGCAAATTTAAGACCTTGAGATCTTTGCCTTCCGGACATGGAATCGAGCTAGGTTTTTTTTCACGGCTGCAGAATTATAGGCCTCACCCTAGAGAACCTGAATTGGCAAAAGTGGGCCCCTGGAGATTTTTCTAAAAAATCCCTTATCATAGTCCACAAAGCAGCGTTTGTTTCGGTGAAATCTTGCAATTCCATCGAAGATGTCTTGGTCCACCCATCTTCCGAAACTGAGCTGGGTAAGGCAGGAGTGGCACACAGAAGTTAGGCTGGATCGGCTTAGATCATGTTAGTATCAATTACATCGCTTACCCACTGTCGTTAAGGTACACTGGTGGCCACGACACCGGGGGACTGCCGATGCAGATTTGAGGGCAAATTTAAGACCTTGAGATCTTTGCCTTCCGGACATGGAATCGAGCTAGGTTTTTTTTCACGGCTACAGAATTACAGGCCTCACCCTAGAGAACCTGAATTGGCAAAAGTGGGCCCCTGGAGATTTTTCTAAAAAATCCCTTATCATAGTCCACAAAGCAGCGTTTGTTTCGGTGAAATCTTGCAATTCCGTCGAAGATGTCTTGGTCCACCGTCTTCCGAAACGAGCTGGGTAAGGCAGGAGTGGCACACAGGAAGTTAGGCTGGATGGCTTAGATCATGTTAGTATCAATTACATCACTTACCCACGTCGTTAAGGTACACTGGTGGCCACGACACCGGGGGACTACCGATGCAGATTTGAGATCAAATTTAAGACCTTGAGATCTTTGCCTTCGGACATGGAATCGAGCTAGGTTTTTTTTCACGGCTATAGAATTATAGGCCTCACCCTAGAGAACCTGAATTGGCAAAAGTGGGCCCCTGGAGATTTTTCTAAAAAATCCCTTATCATAGTCCACAAAGCAGCGTTTGTTTCGGTGAAATCTTGCAATTCCGTCGAAGATGTCTTGGTCCACCCGTCTTCCGAAACGAGCTGGGTAAGGCAGGAGTGGCACACAGGAAGTTAGGCTGGATGGCTTAGATCATGTTAGTATCAATTACATCGCTTACCCACAGTCGTTAAGGTACACTGGTGGCCACGACACCGGGGGACTGCCGATGCAGATTTGAGGGCAAATTTAAGACCTTGAGATCTTTGCCTTCCGGACATGGAATCGAGCTAGGTTTTTTTTCATAGGCTAGCAGAATTACAGGCCTCACCCTAGAGAACCTGAATTGGCAAAAGTGGGCCCCTGGAGATTTTTCTAAAAAATCCCTTATCATAGTCCACAAAGCAGCGTTTGTTTCGGTGAAATCTTGCAATTCCAGTCGAAGATGTCTTGGTCCACCCGTCTTCCGAAACGAGCTGGGTAAGGCAGGAGTGGCACACAGGAAGTTAGGCTGGATGGCTTAGATCATGTTAGTATCAATTACATCGCTTACCCACGTCGTTAAGGTACACTGGTGGCCACGACACCGGGGGACTGCCGATGCAGATTTGAGGGCAAATTTAAGACCTTGAGATCTTTGCCTTCCGGACATGGAATCGAGCTAGGTTTTTTTTCATCGGCTGCAGAATTATAGGCCTCACCCTAGAGAACCTGAATTGGCAAAAGTGGGCCCCTGGAGATTTTTCTAAAAAATCCCTTATCATAGTCCACAAAGCAGCGTTTGTTTCGGTGAAATCTTGCAATTCCGTCGAAGATGTCTTGGTCCACCCGTCTTCCGAAACGAGCTGGGTAAGGCAGGAGTGGCACACAGGAAGTTAGGCTAGGACGGCTTAGATCATGTTAGTATCAATTACATCGCTTACCCACAGTCGTTAAGGTACACTGGTGGCCACGACACCGGGGGACTGCCGATGCAGATTTGAGGATCAAATTTAAGACCTTGAGATCTTTGCCTTTCGGACATGGAATCGAGCTAGGTTTTTTTTCATGGCTGACAGAATTATAGGCCTCACCCTAGAGAACCTGAATTGGCAAAAGTGGGCCCTTGGAGATTTTTCTAAAAAATCCCTTATCATAGTCCACAAAGCAGCATTTGTTTTCGGTGAAATCTTGTAATTCCGTCGAAGATGTCTTGGTCCACCTGTGTTCTGAAACGAGCTGGGTAAGGCAGGAGTGGCACACAAGAAGTTAGGCTGGACGGCTTAGATCATGTTAGTATCAATTACATTCGCTTACCCACGTCGTTAAGGTACACTGGTGGCCTGCGACACCGGGGGACTGCCGATGCAGATTTGGGGGCAAATTTAAGACCTTGAGATCTTTGCCTTCCGGACATGGAATCGAGCTAGGTTTTTTTTCACTGCTACAGAATTGTAGGCCAAACCCTAGAGAACCTGAATTGGCAAAAGTGGGCCCCTAGAGATTTTTCTAAAAAATCCCTTATCATAGTCCACAAAGCAGCGTTTGTTTCGGTGAAATCTTGCAATTCCATCGAAGATGTCTTGGTCCACTCGTCTTCCGAAACGAGCTGGGTAAGGCAGGAGTGGCACACAGGAAGTTAGGCTGGATGGCTTAGATCATGTTAGTATCAATTACATCGCTTACCCACGTCGTTAAGGTACACTGGTGGCCACGACACCGGGGGACTACCGATGCAGATTTGAGATCAAATTTAAGACCTTGAGATCTTTGCCTTTCGGACATGGAATCGAGCTAGGTTTTTTTTCACAGCTACAAAATTAAAGGCCTCACCCTAGAGAACCTGAATTGGCAAAAGTGGGCCCCTGGAGATTTTTCTAAAAAATCCCTTATCATAGTCCACAAAGCAGCATTTGTTTCGGTGAAATCTTGCAATTCCGTCGAAGATGTCTTGGTCCACCCGTCTTCCGAAACGAGCTGGGTAAGGCAGGAGTGGCACACAGGAAGTTAGGCTGGATGGCTTAGATCATGTTAGTATCAATTACATCGCTTACCCACGTCGTTAAGGTACACTGGTGGCCATGACACCGGGGGACTACCGATGCAGATTTGAGGATCAAATTTAAGACCTTGAGATCTTTGCCTTCGGACATGGAATCGAGCTAGGTTTTTTTTCACGGCTATAGAATTATAGGCCTCACCCTAGAGAACCTGAATTGGCAAAAGTGGGCCCCTGGAGATTTTTCTAAAAAATCCCTTATCATAGTCCACAAAGCAGCGTTTGTTTCGGTGAAATCTTGCAATTCCGTCGAAGATGTCTTGGTCCACCCGTCTTCCGAAACGAGCTGGGTAAGGCAGGAGTGGCACATAGGAAGTTAGGCTGGATGGCTTAGATCATGTTAGTATCAATTACATCGCTTACCCACATCGTTAAGGTACACTAGTGGCCACGACACCGGGGGACTGCCGATGCAGATTTGAGGGCAAATTTAAGACCTTGAGATCTTTGCCTTCCGGACATGGAATCGAGCTAGGTTTTTTTTCACGGCTGCAGAATTATAGGCCTCACCCTAGAGAACCTGAATTGGCAAAAGTGGGCCCCTGGAGATTTTTCTAAAAAATCCCTTATCATAGTCCACAAAGCAGCGTTTGTTTCGGTGAAATCTTGCAATTCCGTCGAAGATGTCTTGGTCCACTCGTCTTCCGAAACGAGCTGGGTAAGGCAGGAGTGGCACACAGGAAGTTAGGCTGGATGGCTTAGATCGTGTTAGTATCAATTACATCGCTTACCCACGTCGTTATGGTACACTGGTGGCCACGACACCGGGGGACTACCGATGCAGATTTGAGATCAAATTTAAGACCTTGAGATCTTTGCCTTTCGGACATGGAATCGAGCTAGGTTTTTTTTCACGGCTACAAAATTAAAGGCCTCACCCTAGAGAACCTGAATTGGCAAAAGTGGGCCCTTGGAGATTTTTCTAAAAAATCCCTTATCATAGTCCACAAAGCAGTGTTTGTTTCGGTGAAATCTTGCAATTCCGTCGAAGATGTCTTGGTCCACCCTGTGTTCCGAAACGAGCTGGGTAAGGCTAGGAGTGGCACACAAGAAGTTAGGCTGGACGGCTTAGATCATGTTAGTATCAATTACATCAGCTTACCCATGTCGTTAAGGTACACTGGTGGCCGCGACACCGGGGGACTGCCGATGCAGATTTGAGGGCAAATTTAAGACCTTGAGATCTTTGCCTTCCGGACATGGAATCGAGCTAGGTTTTTTTTCACGGCTAGCAGAATTATAGGCCTCACCCTAGAGAACCTGAATTGGCAAAAGTGGGCCCTGGAGATTTTTCTAAAAAATCCCTTATCATAGTCCACAAAGCAGCGTTTGTTTCGGTGAAATCTTGCAATTCCAGTCGAAGATGTCTTGGTCCACCCGTCTTCCGAAACGAGCTGGGTAAGGCAGGAGTGGCACACAGGAAGTTAGGCTGGATGGCTTAGATCATGTTAGTATCAATTACATCGCTTACCCACGTCGTTAAGGTACACTGGTGGCCACGACACCGGGGGACTAGCCGATGCAGATTTGAGAGCAAATTTAAGACCTTGAGATCTTTGCCTTTCGGACATGGAATCGAGCTAGGTTTTTTTTCATGGCTAGCAGAATTATAGGCCTCACCCTAGAGAACCTGAATTGGCAAAAGTGGGCCCCTGGAGATTTTTCTAAAAAATCCCTTATCATAGTCCACAAAGCAGCGTTTGTTTCGGTGAAATCTTGCAATTCCGTCGAAGATGTCTTGGTCCACCCGTCTTCCGAAACGAGCTGGGTAAGGCAGGAGTGGCACACAGGAAGTTAGGCTGGACGGCTTAGATCATGTTAGTATCAATTACATCGCTTACCCACGTCGTTAAGGTACACTGGTGGCCACGACACCGGGGGACTGCCGATGCAGATTTGAGAGCAAATTTAAGACCTTGAGATCTTTGCCTTCGGACATGGAATCGAGCTAGGTTTTTTTTCACGGCTATAGAATTACAGGCCTCACCCTAGAGAACCTGAATTGGCAAAAGTGGGCCCTAGGAGATTTTTCTAAAAAATCCCTTATCATAGTCCACAAAGCAGCGTTTGTTTCGGTGAAATCTTGCAATTCCGTCGAAGATGTCTTGGTCCACCCGTCTTCCGAAACGAGCTGGGTAAGGCAGGAGTGGCACACAGGAAGTTAGGCTGGATGGCTTAGATCATGTTAGTATCAATTACATCGCTTACCCACATCGTTAAGGTACACTGGTGGCCACGACACCGGGGGACTGCCGATGCAGATTTGAGGGCAAATTTAAGACCTTGAGATCTTTGCCTTCCGGACATGGAATCGAGCTAGGTTTTTTTTCACGGCTGCAGAATTACAGGCCTCACCCTAGAGAACCTGAATTGGCAAAAGTGGGCCCCTGGAGATTTTTCTAAAAAATCCCTTATCATAGTCCACAAAGCAGCGTTTGTTTCGGTGAAATCTTGCAATTCCGTCGAAGATGTCTTGGTCCACCTGTCTTCCGAAACGAGCTGGGTAAGGCAGGAGTGGCACACAGGAAGTTAGGCTGGATGGCTTAGATCATGTTAGTATCAATTACATCGCTTACCCACATCGTTAAGGTACACTGGTGGCCACGACACCGGGGGACTGCCGATGCAGATTTGAGGGCAAATTTAAGACCTTGAGATCTTTGCCTTCCGGACATGGAATCGAGCTAGGTTTTTTTTCACGGCTAGCAGAATTACAGGCCTCACCCTAGAGAACCTGAATTGGCAAAAGTGGGCCCCTGGAGATTTTTCTAAAAAATCCCTTATCATAGTCCACAAAGCAGCGTTTGTTTCGGTGAAATCTTGCAATTCCGTCGAAGATGTCTTGGTCCACCCGTCTTCCGAAACGAGCTGGGTAAGGCAGGAGTGGCACACAGGAAGTTAGGCTGGACGGCTTAGATCATGTTAGTATCAATTACATCGCTTACCCACAGTCGTTAAGGTACACTGGTGGCCACGACACCGGGGGACTGCCGATGCAGATTTGAGGGCAAATTTAAGACCTTGAGATCTTTGCCTTCCGGACATGGAATCGAGCTAGGTTTTTTTTCATGGCTGCAGAATTATAGGCCTCACCCTAGAGAACCTGAATTGGCAAAAGTGGGCCCCTGGAGATTTTTCTAAAAAATCCCTTATCATAGTCCACAAAGCAGCGTTTGTTTCGGTGAAATCTTGCAATTCCGTCGAAGATGTCTTGGTCCACCCGTCTTCCGAAACGAGCTGGGTAAGGCAGGAGTGGCACACAGGAAGTTAGGCTGGACGGCTTAGATCATGTTAGTATCAATTACATCGCTTACCCACGTCGTTAAGGTACACTGGTGGCCACGACACCGGGGGACTGCCGATGCAGATTTGAGATCAAATTTAAGACCTTGAGATCTTTGCCTTTCGGACATGGAATCGAGCTAGGTTTTTTTTCACAGGCTACAGAATTACAGGCCTCACCCTAGAGAACCTGAATTGGCAAAAGTGGGCCCCTAGGAGATTTTTCTAAAAAATCCCTTATCATAGTCCACAAAGCAGCGTTTGTTTCGGTGAAATCTTGCAATTCCGTCGAAGATGTCTTGGTCCACCCGTCTTCCGAAACGAGCTGGGTAAGGCAGGAGTGGCACATAGGAAGTTAGGCTGGACTGGCTTAGATCATGTTAGTATCAATTACATCGCTTACCCATGTCGTTAAGGTACACTGGTGGCCACGACACCGGGGGACTACCGATGCAGATTTGAGGGCAAATTTAAGACCTTGAGATCTTTGCCTTCCGGACATGGAATCGAGCTAGGTTTTTTTTCACGGCTGCAGAATTACAGGCCTCACCCTAGAGAACCTGAATTGGCAAAAGTGGGCCCCTGGAGATTTTTCTAAAAAATCCCTTATCATAGTCCACAAAGCAGCGTTTGTTTCGGTGAAATCTTGCAATTCCGTCGAAGATGTCTTGGTCCACCCGTCTTCCGAAACGAGCTGGGTAAGGCAGGAGTGGCACACAGGAAGTTAGGCTGGATGGCTTAGATCATGTTAGTATCAATTACATCGCTTACCCACAGTCGTTAAGGTACACTGGTGGCCACGACACCGGGGGACTACCGATGCAGATTTGAGAGGCAAATTTAAGACCTTGAGATCTTTGCCTTCCGGACATGGAATCGAGCTAGGTTTTTTTTCACGGCTGCAGAATTACAGGCCTCACCCTAGAGAACCTGAATTGGCAAAAGTGGGCCCCTAGGAGATTTTTCTAAAAAATCCCTTATCATAGTCCACAAAGCAGCGTTTGTTTCGGTGAAATCTTGCAATTCCGTCGAAGATGTCTTGGTCCACCCTGTGTTCCGAAACGAGCTGGGTAAGGCAGGAGTGGCACACAGGAAGTTAGGCTGGACGGCTTAGATCATGTTAGTATCAATTACATCGCTTACCCACATCGTTAAGGTACACTGGTGGCCAGCGACACCGGGGGACTGCCGATGCAGATTTGAGGGCAAATTTAAGACCTTGAGATCTTTGCCTTCCGGACATGGAATCGAGCTAGGTTTTTTTTCACGGCTACAGAATTACAGGCCTCACCCTAGAGAACCTGAATTGGCAAAAGTGGGCCCCTGGAGATTTTTCTAAAAAATCCCTTATCATAGTCCACAAAGCAGCGTTTGTTTCGGTGAAATCTTGCAATTCCGTCGAAGATGTCTTGGTCCACCCGTCTTCCGAAACGAGCTGGGTAAGGCAGGAGTGGCACACAGGAAGTTAGGCTGGATGGCTTAGATCATGTTAGTATCAATTACATCGCTTACCCACGTCGTTAAGGTACACTGGTGGCCACGACACCGGGGGACTGCCGATGCAGATTTGAGGGCAAATTTAAGACCTTGAGATCTTTGCCTTCCGACATGGAATCGAGCTAGGTTTTTTTTCACGGCTGCAGAATTATAGGCCTCACCCTAGAGAACCTGAATTGGCAAAAGTGGGCCCCTGGAGATTTTTCTAAAAAATCCCTTATCATAGTCCACAAAGCAGCGTTTGTTTCGGTGAAATCTTGCAATTCCGTCGAAGATGTCTTGGTCCACCCGTCTTCCGAAACGAGCTGGGTAAGGCAGGAGTGGCACACAGGAAGTTAGGCTGGACGGCTTAGATCATGTTAGTATCAATTACATCGCTTACCCACAGTCGTTAAGGTACACTGGTGGCCACGACACCGGGGGACTGCCGATGCAGATTTGAGGGCAAATTTAAGACCTTGAGATCTTTGCCTTCCGGACATGGAATCGAGCTAGGTTTTTTTTCATGGCTGCAGAATTATAGGCCTCACCCTAGAGAACCTGAATTGGCAAAAGTGGGCCCCTGGAGATTTTTCTAAAAAATCCCTTATCATAGTCCACAAAGCAGCGTTTGTTTCGGTGAAATCTTGCAATTCCGTCGAAGATGTCTTGGTCCACCCGTCTTCCGAAACGAGCTGGGTAAGGCAGGAGTGGCACACAGGAAGTTAGGCTGGACGGCTTAGATCATGTTAGTATCAATTACATCGCTTACCCACGTCGTTAAGGTACACTGGTGGCCACGACACCGGGGGACTGCCGATGCAGATTTGAGATCAAATTTAAGACCTTGAGATCTTTGCCTTCGGACATGGAATCGAGCTAGGTTTTTTTTCACGGCTACAGAATTACAGGCCTCACCCTAGAGAACCTGAATTGGCAAAAGTGGGCCCCTGGAGATTTTTCTAAAAAATCCCTTATCATAGTCCACAAAGCAGCGTTTGTTTCGGTGAAATCTTGCAATTCCGTCGAAGATGTCTTGGTCCACCCGTCTTCCGAAACGAGCTGGGTAAGGCAGGAGTGGCACACAGGAAGTTAGGCTGGATGGCTTAGATCATGTTAGTATCAATTACATCGCTTACCCACGTCGTTAAGGTACACTGGTGGCCACGACACCGGGGGACTGCCGATGCAGATTTGAGGGCAAATTTAAGACCTTGAGATCTTTGCCTTCCGGACATGGAATCGAGCTAGGTTTTTTTTCACGGCTGCAGAATTAGCAGGCCTCACCCTAGAGAACCTGAATTGGCAAAAGTGGGCCCCTGGAGATTTTTCTAAAAAATCCCTTATCATAGTCCACAAAGCAGCGTTTGTTTCGGTGAAATCTTGCAATTCCGTCGAAGATGTCTTGGTCCACCCGTCTTCCGAAACGAGCTGGGTAAGGCAGGAGTGGCACACAGGAAGTTAGGCTGGACGGCTTAGATCATGTTAGTATCAATTACATCGCTTACCCACGTCGTTAAGGTACACTGGTGGCCACGACACCGGGGGACTGCCGATGCAGATTTGAGAGGCAAATTTAAGACCTTGAGATCTTTGCCTTCCGGACATGGAATCGAGCTAGGTTTTTTTTCACGGCTAGCAGAATTACAGGCCTCACCCTAGAGAACCTGAATTGGCAAAAGTGGGCCCCTGGAGATTTTTCTAAAAAATCCCTTATCATAGTCCACAAAGCAGCGTTTGTTTCGGTGAAATCTTGCAATTCCGTCGAAGATGTCTTGGTCCACCCGTCTTCCGAAACGAGCTGGGTAAGGCAGGAGTGGCACACAGGAAGTTAGGCTGGATGGCTTAGATCATGTTAGTATCAATTACATCGCTTACCCACGTCGTTAAGGTACACTGGTGGCCACGACACCGGGGGACTAGCCGATGCAGATTTGAGAGCAAATTTAAGACCTTGAGATCTTTGCCTTCCGGACATGGAATCGAGCTAGGTTTTTTTTCACGGCTAGCAGAATTACAGGCCTCACCCTAGAGAACCTGAATTGGCAAAAGTGGGCCCCTGGAGATTTTTCTAAAAAATCCCTTATCATAGTCCACAAAGCAGCGTTTGTTTCGGTGAAATCTTGCAATTCCGTCGAAGATGTCTTGGTCCACCCGTGTTCCGAAACGAGCTGGGTAAGGCAGGAGTGGCACACAAGAAGTTAGGCTGGACTGGCTTAGATCATGTTAGTATCAATTACATCGCTTACCCACATCGTTAAGGTACACTGGTGGCCACGACACCGGGGGACTAGCCGATGCAGATTTGAGGAGCAAATTTAAGACCTTGAGATCTTTGCCTTCCGGACATGGAATCGAGCTAGGTTTTTTTTCACGGCTACAGAATTACAGGCCTCACCCTAGAGAACCTGAATTGGCAAAAGTGGGCCCCTGGAGATTTTTCTAAAAAATCCCTTATCATAGTCCACAAAGCAGCGTTTGTTTCGGTGAAATCTTGCAATTCCGTCGAAGATGTCTTGGTCCACCCTGTGTTCCGAAACGAGCTGGGTAAGGCAGGAGTGGCACACAAGGAAGTTAGGCTGGACGGCTTAGATCATGTTAGTATCAATTACATCGCTTACCCACGTCGTTAAGGTACACTGGTGGCCAGCGACACCAGGGGGACTGCCGATGCAGATTTGAGGGCAAATTTAAGACCTTGAGATCTTTGCCTTCCGGACATGGAATCGAGCTAGGTTTTTTTTCACGGCTGCAGAATTAGCAGGCCTCACCCTAGAGAACCTGAATTGGCAAAAGTGGGCCCCTGGAGATTTTTCTAAAAAATCCCTTATCATAGTCCACAAAGCAGCGTTTGTTTCGGTGAAATCTTGCAATTCCGTCGAAGATGTCTTGGTCCACCCGTCTTCCGAAACGAGCTGGGTAAGGCAGGAGTGGCACACAGGAAGTTAGGCTGGACGGCTTAGATCATGTTAGTATCAATTACATCGCTTACCCACGTCGTTAAGGTACACTGGTGGCCACGACACCGGGGGACTGCCGATGCAGATTTGAGGGCAAATTTAAGACCTTGAGATCTTTGCCTTCCGGACATGGAATCGAGCTAGGTTTTTTTTCACGGCTGCAGAATTATAGGCCTCACCCTAGAGAACCTGAATTGGCAAAAGTGGGCCCCTGGAGATTTTTCTAAAAAATCCCTTATCATAGTCCACAAAGCAGCGTTTGTTTCGGCGAAATCTTGTAATTCCGTCGAAGATGTCTTGGTCCACCCGTGTTCCGAAACGAGCTGGGTAAGGCAGGAGTGGCACACAGGAAGTTAGGCTGGATGGCTTAGATCATGTTAGTATCAATTACATTGCTTACCCACGTCGTTAAGGTACACTGGTGGCCACGACACCGGGGGACTGCCGATGCAGATTTGAGGGCAAATTTAAGACCTTGAGATCTTTGCCTTTCGGACATGGAATCGAGCTAGGTTTTTTTTCACGGCTAGCAGAATTACAGGCCTCACCCTAGAGAACCTGAATTGGCAAAAGTGGGCCCTTGGAGATTTTTCTAAAAAATCCCTTATCATAGTCCACAAAGCAGCGTTTGTTTCGGTGAAATCTTGCAATTCCGTCGAAGATGTCTTGGTCCACCCGTGTTCCAAAACGAGCTGGGTAAGGCAGGAGTGGCACACAGGAAGTTAGGCTGGACGGCTTAGATCATGTTAGTATCAATTACATCGCTTACCCACATCGTTAAGGTACACTGGTGGCCACGACACCGGGGGACTGCCGATGCAGATTTGAGGGCAAATTTAAGACCTTGAGATCTTTGCCTTCCGGACATGGAATCGAGCTAGGTTTTTTTTCACTGGCTAGCAGAATTACAGGCCTCACCCTAGAGAACCTGAATTGGCAAAAGTGGGCCCCTGGAGATTTTTCTAAAAAATCCCTTATCATAGTCCACAAAGCAGCGTTTGTTTCGGTGAAATCTTGCAATTCCGTCGAAGATGTCTTGGTCCACCCGTCTTCCGAAACGAGCTGGGTAAGGCAGGAGTGGCACATAGGAAGTTAGGCTGGATGGCTTAGATCATGTTAGTATCAATTACATCGCTTACCCACATCGTTAAGGTACACTGGTGGCCACGACACCGGGGGACTGCCGATGCAGATTTGAGATCAAATTTAAGACCTTGAGATCTTTGCCTTCGGACATGGAATCGAGCTAGGTTTTTTTTCACTGGCTACAGAATTATAGGCCTCACCCTAGAGAACCTGAATTGGCAAAAGTGGGCCCCTGGAGATTTTTCTAAAAAATCCCTTATCATAGTCCACAAAGCAGCGTTTGTTTCGGTGAAATCTTGCAATTCCGTCGAAGATGTCTTGGTCCACCCGTCTTCCGAAACGAGCTGGGTAAGGCAGGAGTGGCACATAGGAAGTTAGGCTGGATGGCTTAGATCATGTTAGTATCAATTACATCGCTTACCCACTGTCGTTAAGGTACACTGGTGGCCACGACACCGGGGGACTACCGATGCAGATTTGAGATCAAATTTAAGACCTTGAGATCTTTGCCTTTCGGACATGGAATCGAGCTAGGTTTTTTTTCACGGCTACAGAATTACAGGCCTCACCCTAGAGAACCTGAATTGGCAAAAGTGGGCCCCTGGAGATTTTTCTAAAAAATCCCTTATCATAGTCCACAAAGCAGCGTTTGTTTCGGTGAAATCTTGCAATTCCGTCGAAGATGTCTTGGTCCACCCGTGTTCCGAAACGAGCTGGGTAAGGCAGGAGTGGCACACAAGAAGTTAGGCTGGATGGCTTAGATCATGTTAGTATCAATTACATCGCTTACCCACATCGTTAAGGTACACTGGTGGCCACGACACCGGGGGACTGCCGATGCAGATTTGAGGGCAAATTTAAGACCTTGAGATCTTTGCCTTCCGGACATGGAATCGAGCTAGGTTTTTTTTCATGGCTGCAGAATTATAGGCCTCACCCTAGAGAACCTGAATTGGCAAAAGTGGGCCCCTAGGAGATTTTTCTAAAAAATCCCTTATCATAGTCCACAAAGCAGCGTTTGTTTCGGTGAAATCTTGCAATTCCGTCGAAGATGTCTTGGTCCACCCGTCTTCCGAAACGAGCTGGGTAAGGCAGGAGTGGCACACAGGAAGTTAGGCTGGACTGGCTTAGATCATGTTAGTATCAATTACATCGCTTACCCACGTCGTTAAGGTACACTGGTGGCCACGACACCGGGGGACTACCGATGCAGATTTGAGATCAATTTTAAGACCTTGAGATCTTTGCCTTCCGGACATGGAATCGAGCTAGGTTTTTTTTCACGGCTACAGAATTACAGGCCTCACCCTAGAGAACCTGAATTGGCAAAAGTGGGCCCCTGGAGATTTTTCTAAAAAATCCCTTATCATAGTCCACAAAGCAGCGTTTGTTTCGGTGAAATCTTGCAATTCCGTCGAAGATGTCTTGGTCCACCCTGTGTTCCGAAACGAGCTGGGTAAGGCAGGAGTGGCACACAAGAAGTTAGGCTGGACGGCTTAGATCATGTTAGTATCAATTACATCGCTTACCCACAGTCGTTAAGGTACACTGGTGGCCACGACACCGGGGGACTGCCGATGCAGATTTGAGGGCAAATTTAAGACCTTGAGATCTT
Source organism: Miscanthus floridulus (assembly GCF_019320115.1). NCBI lineage: Eukaryota > Viridiplantae > Streptophyta > Magnoliopsida > Poales > Poaceae > Miscanthus > Miscanthus floridulus. The sequence goes on from NW_027098277.1 coordinate 14,959, forward strand.
TGCCTTCCGGACATGGAATCGAGCTAGGTTTTTTTTCATGGCTACAGAATTACAGGCCTCACCCTAGAGAACCTGAATTGGCAAAAGTGGGCCCCTGGAGATTTTTCTAAAAAATCCCTTATCATAGTCCACAAAGCAGCGTTTGTTTCGGTGAAATCTTGCAATTCCGTCGAAGATGTCTTGGTCCACCCGTCTTCCGAAACGAGCTGGGTAAGGCAGGAGTGGCACACAGGAAGTTAGGCTGGATGGCTTAGATCATGTTAGTATCAATTACATCGCTTACCCACGTCGTTAAGGTACACTGGTGGCCACGACACCGGGGGACTGCCGATGCAGATTTGAGGGCAAATTTAAGACCTTGAGATCTTTGCCTTCCGGACATGGAATCGAGCTAGGTTTTTTTTCACGGCTGCAGAATTACAGGCCTCACCCTAGAGAACCTGAATTGGCAAAAGTGGGCCCCTGGAGATTTTTCTAAAAAATCCCTTATCATAGTCCACAAAGCAGCGTTTGTTTCGGTGAAATCTTGCAATTCCGTCGAAGATGTCTTGGTCCACCCGTCTTCCGAAACGAGCTGGGTAAGGCAGGAGTGGCACACAGGAAGTTAGGCTGGATGGCTTAGATCATGTTAGTATCAATTACATCGCTTACCCACATCGTTAAGGTACACTGGTGGCCACGACACCGGGGGACTGCCGATGCAGATTTGAGGGCAAATTTAAGACCTTGAGATCTTTGCCTTCCGGACATGGAATCGAGCTAGGTTTTTTTTCACGGCTACAGAATTACAGGCCTCACCCTAGAGAACCTGAATTGGCAAAAGTGGGCCCCTGGAGATTTTTCTAAAAAATCCCTTATCATAGTCCACAAAGCAGCGTTTGTTTCGGTGAAATCTTGCAATTCCGTCGAAGATGTCTTGGTCCACCCGTCTTCCGAAACGAGCTGGGTAAGGCAGGAGTGGCACACAGGAAGTTAGGCTGGACTGGCTTAGATCATGTTAGTATCAATTACATCGCTTACCCACATCGTTAAGGTACACTGGTGGCCACGACACCGGGGGACTGCCGATGCAGATTTGAGGGCAAATTTAAGACCTTGAGATCTTTGCCTTCCGGACATGGAATCGAGCTAGGTTTTTTTTCACGGCTACAGAATTATAGGCCTCACCCTAGAGAACCTGAATTGGCAAAAGTGGGCCCCTGGAGATTTTTCTAAAAAATCCCTTATCATAGTCCACAAAGCAGCGTTTGTTTCGGTGAAATCTTGCAATTCCGTCGAAGATGTCTTGGTCCACCCGTCTTCCGAAACGAGCTGGGTAAGGCAGGAGTGGCACACAGGAAGTTAGGCTGGATGGCTTAGATCATGTTAGTATCAATTACATCGCTTACCCACGTCGTTAAGGTACACTGGTGGCCACGACACCGGGGGACTACCGATGCAGATTTGAGGGCAAATTTAAGACCTTGAGATCTTTGCCTTCCGGACATGGAATCGAGCTAGGTTTTTTTTCACGGCTGCAGAATTATAGGCCTCACCCTAGAGAACCTGAATTGGCAAAAGTGGGCCCCTGGAGATTTTTCTAAAAAATCCCTTATCATAGTCCACAAAGCAGCGTTTGTTTCGGTGAAATCTTGCAATTCCGTCGAAGATGTCTTGGTCCACCCGTCTTCCGAAACGAGCTGGGTAAGGCAGGAGTGGCACACAGGAAGTTAGGCTGGACGGCTTAGATCATGTTAGTATCAATTACATCGCTTACCCACATCGTTAAGGTACACTGGTGGCCACGACACCGGGGGACTGCCGATGCAGATTTGAGGGCAAATTTAAGACCTTGAGATCTTTGCCTTCCGGACATGGAATCGAGCTAGGTTTTTTTTCACGGCTACAGAATTACAGGCCTCACCCTAGAGAACCTGAATTGGCAAAAGTGGGCCCCTGGAGATTTTTCTAAAAAATCCCTTATCATAGTCCACAAAGCAGCGTTTGTTTCGGTGAAATCTTGCAATTCCGTCGAAGATGTCTTGGTCCACCCGTCTTCCGAAACGAGCTGGGTAAGGCAGGAGTGGCACACAGGAAGTTAGGCTGGACGGCTTAGATCATGTTAGTATCAATTACATCGCTTACCCACATCGTTAAGGTACACTGGTGGCCACGACACCGGGGGACTGCCGATGCAGATTTGAGGGCAAATTTAAGACCTTGAGATCTTTGCCTTCCGGACATGGAATCGAGCTAGGTTTTTTTTCACGGCTACAGAATTACAGGCCTCACCCTAGAGAACCTGAATTGGCAAAAGTGGGCCCCTGGAGATTTTTCTAAAAAATCCCTTATCATAGTCCACAAAGCAGCGTTTGTTTCGGTGAAATCTTGCAATTCCGTCGAAGATGTCTTGGTCCACCCGTCTTCCGAAACGAGCTGGGTAAGGCAGGAGTGGCACACAGGAAGTTAGGCTGGATGGCTTAGATCATGTTAGTATCAATTACATCGCTTACCCACGTCGTTAAGGTACACTGGTGGCCACGACACCGGGGGACTGCCGATGCAGATTTGAGATCAAATTTAAGACCTTGAGATCTTTGCCTTCCGGACATGGAATCGAGCTAGGTTTTTTTTCACGGCTACAGAATTACAGGCCTCACCCTAGAGAACCTGAATTGGCAAAAGTGGGCCCCTGGAGATTTTTCTAAAAAATCCCTTATCATAGTCCACAAAGCAGCGTTTGTTTCGGTGAAATCTTGCAATTCCGTCGAAGATGTCTTGGTCCACCCGTCTTCCGAAACGAGCTGGGTAAGGCAGGAGTGGCACACAGGAAGTTAGGCTGGATGGCTTAGATCATGTTAGTATCAATTACATCGCTTACCCACGTCGTTAAGGTACACTGGTGGCCACGACACCGGGGGACTGCCGATGCAGATTTGAGGGCAAATTTAAGACCTTGAGATCTTTGCCTTCCGGACATGGAATCGAGCTAGGTTTTTTTTCACGGCTACAGAATTACAGGCCTCACCCTAGAGAACCTGAATTGGCAAAAGTGGGCCCCTGGAGATTTTTCTAAAAAATCCCTTATCATAGTCCACAAAGCAGCGTTTGTTTCGGTGAAATCTTGCAATTCCGTCGAAGATGTCTTGGTCCACCCGTCTTCCGAAACGAGCTGGGTAAGGCAGGAGTGGCACACAGGAAGTTAGGCTGGACTGGCTTAGATCATGTTAGTATCAATTACATCGCTTACCCACGTCGTTAAGGTACACTGGTGGCCACGACACCGGGGGACTGCCGATGCAGATTTGAGATCAAATTTAAGACCTTGAGATCTTTGCCTTCGGACATGGAATCGAGCTAGGTTTTTTTTCACGGCTACAGAATTACAGGCCTCACCCTAGAGAACCTGAATTGGCAAAAGTGGGCCCCTGGAGATTTTTCTAAAAAATCCCTTATCATAGTCCACAAAGCAGCGTTTGTTTCGGTGAAATCTTGCAATTCCGTCGAAGATGTCTTGGTCCACCCTGTCTTCCGAAACGAGCTGGGTAAGGCAGGAGTGGCACACAGGAAGTTAGGCTGGACTGGCTTAGATCATGTTAGTATCAATTACATCGCTTACCCACGTCGTTAAGGTACACTGGTGGCCACGACACCGGGGGACTACCGATGCAGATTTGAGGTCAAATTTAAGACCTTGAGATCTTTGCCTTTCGGACATGGAATCGAGCTAGGTTTTTTTTCACGGCTACAGAATTACAGGCCTCACCCTAGAGAACCTGAATTGGCAAAAGTGGGCCCCTGGAGATTTTTCTAAAAAATCCCTTATCATAGTCCACAAAGCAGCGTTTGTTTCGGTGAAATCTTGCAATTCCGTCGAAGATGTCTTGGTCCACCCTGTCTTCCGAAACGAGCTGGGTAAGGCAGGAGTGGCACACAAGAAGTTAGGCTGGATGGCTTAGATCATGTTAGTATCAATTACATCGCTTACCCACATCGTTAAGGTACACTGGTGGCCACGACACCGGGGGACTGCCGATGCAGATTTGAGGGCAAATTTAAGACCTTGAGATCTTTGCCTTCCGGACATGGAATCGAGCTAGGTTTTTTTTCACGGCTACAGAATTACAGGCCTCACCCTAGAGAACCTGAATTGGCAAAAGTGGGCCCCTAGGAGATTTTTCTAAAAAATCCCTTATCATAGTCCACAAAGCAGCGTTTGTTTCGGTGAAATCTTGCAATTCCGTCGAAGATGTCTTGGTCCACCTGTGTTCCGAAACGAGCTGGGTAAGGTAGGAGTGGCACACAAGAAGTTAGGCTGGACGGCTCAGATCTGGGTGTATCCATTAATTGCTTATCCACGTCATTAATGTACACTGGTGGCCGCGGGACAAAGGGGGGGGGACTGCAGATATGCAGCTTGAGGCAAATTTAGCCTTGAAGTTTGCCTTCGGACATGGAATCG
>NW_027098278.1:0-40000 GCF_019320115.1 Miscanthus floridulus
TTCCTGCATAAGAACACACCCCAAACCGGTGCCACATGCGTCACAGTAGACATCGAAAGGCTTCTCGATGTCAGGGTTGTGCCAATACAGGAGCAGAGGTTAGTAAGGTCCGCAAAGTGTGGAAAGCCTCTTCACACTTCGGAGTCCACTCAAACTTCTCATCCTTTTGCAGTAGTCGAGTCATGGGCTTGGCGATCTTTGAGAAATCCAGGATAAAGCGACGATAATAGCCAGCCAGACCCAGAAAACTTCGGACTTCTGTGACCGTAGTAGGTGCCTTCCACTCAAGAACTTCTTGCACCTTAGTAGGGTCAACCGAAATTCCATCACCAGATAATACATGACCAAGAAAAGGTATCTTGTTCAACCAGAACTCGCACTTGCTGAACTTAGCATAAAGCTGGTTGTCACGTAACCGAGTTAAAACAATTCTCAGATGGTCAACATGCTCTTCTTCATTCTGAGAATATACCAGGATATCATCAATGAACACGACGACAAATTTGTCCAATTCCGGCATGAATACAGAATTCATCAGGTACATAAAGTGTGCCAGAGCATTTGTCAACCCAAATGACATGACGAGGTATTCGAACAAGCCATAACGAGTAGAGAAAGCTGTCTTAGGTATATCTTCAGGACGAATTTTGATCTGATGGTAGCCAGACCTCAAATCGATCTTGGAGAATACCTTAGCTTTGAGAAGCTGATCAAACAGAATATCGATGCGAGGAAGAGGGTACTTGTTCTTGATAGTAACAGCGTTAGGGGACGATAATCCACGCACATGCGTAGAGACTCGTCCTTCTTCTTCACAAATATAGCCGGACAACCCCAAGGAGAAGAACTAGGTCGAATCAACCCTTTCTTCAATAGCTCATTCAACTGACTCTTCAGCTCAGCCAACTCATTGGGCGGCATTCTATAGGGCCTTCGAGAAATGGGAGCCGTACCCGGAATGAGCTCTATCTTGAATTCTACATCACGGTCCGGAGGTAATCCAGGCAAGTCATCAGGAAAGACATCTGGAAACTCACAGACAACCGGTAGATCCTTAATGGCTTTGGCTAAGGTAGCATTGGCTGTACTGTGGATAGCAATATCACGAGGTAACTGCACTAGAAAACCTTTCTTATCCACAGGATCCCTCAACATAACCACACGGGTTGATGTATCGATCAACACTCCATTCCCGCTCATCCACTTCATTCCTAGGATTACATCGATTCCTACCCCCGGTAGAACTACAAGATCCACAAGGAACTCTCGATCCCCGATCTCTATCTTTACATCTTTAACTACTTGGTTAGTCATGATATTATTCCCAGCAGCACTAATACAATAACCCCCCTTGACAATTGTAATCACATTCATCTGATGCTTAGATGCAAAAGTTGAACTCACAAAGGAATGCGAAGCACCAGAATCAAAGAGCACAACTGCAGGGTGATCATTAACAAGGAACTTACCAGCGGTGACCACTTCACCTGCAGGAATTTCCTCCACTGTAGTATAGTGAACACGCCCCTGACGGACGTTTCCTTGAGCATTCTTGGGAGGATGGGGACATCTATTTGCCCAATGACCAGGCTGGTTACAGTTCCAGCACGGCCTGTTTGCTGGTGGAACATTGGAGCTATTCTGCCCAGATGTATTCTTCGGCAAGGAAATTGTATACCCCTTGCGGAAACCGGTTTTAGCTTGGTTCTTCTTCTGAGGTGGGCGGTACCGGACATTAGCATTGGGTGGACGGTACGGGGCCTTAGATACCATTGGAGCCTTGGACTGGGAAGCACCAGCCTCAAAGTTCCTTTTCCGGTTCTTGGAAGCAGCATAAATCTTGTCATTGTTCTCCTGAGTCAGAGTGTCACTGATAAACTCATTGAAGGTGACACACTTGCAGTTGCCCATTGACTTCATCAGTTTTGGGGAAAGTCCCCTCTTGAAGCTAGCTATTCTCTTGGCGTCAGTATCGACGAACTCAGGAGCATATCTTGCCAAGTTGTTGAATGCCTGGAGGTACTCATTGAGACTCTTATTGCCTTGGGTGAGCTTCATAAACTCAGTATGCTTGATGGCCATGAGACCAGGAGGGATAAAGTGTCCCCTGAAGGCTGCCTGGAACTGGTTCCAGACGATCTCAACGTTAGCAGGGAAGGTGGTCCTGTGATGGGTCCACCAAATGCCTGCAGGGCCTTGGAGCTGGTGCCCTGCATACGTAGCCTTCATGCTTTCAGTCAAACGGAGCAATCCAAATCTTTGCTCTATCGTGCTCAACCATTCGTCTGCTTGTAAGGGTTCTTCTGCCTCATGAAAGATAGGAGGCTTTGTGTCCATGAAGTCCTTAAAACTACTGTACTGGTTCGGCTCGGGTCCCTGGCGGACATGCCGGTCCTCACGGTTTGCCATCTGGCGCATAGCCTCAGCTAGCATGCGCTGACTTTCCACAATTGTCTGCATTAGCTCAGCTGGTGTGGGCGGTGGCGGAGGTGGTTGTTCCTCATTTCCCATGCCACGACCGCGATGAAGGTTATGAGCCATCTGCAAAATGTATAGCCAATGAGCACTGACGATGTGGAAATTTTTGTAGATGAACCGTATAATTATGCCAAACTGAGTCCATTGGAGGGAATGTATTTAAATAATTAACAGAGGCACAATCATTCATCACAATCACACAACTCATCAAGCGCATCAATTGACATATAAATGCGATGAACTTAACCAACATCGAGATCCATAGACCGCAAAGGCGAAATTCATCGAAAGCTCACATACGTGGAGCATAATACGTTCGATAGGTTACATCCAAGCCATAGTGGTTCCAACTTACATCAAAGGTAACATAGGTTTTGATATTACATCCCAACGATTAACTTGCTACAAAGTTACTCGTTCATGCATGAGGATCAACAAAAGACTAGATCTAGTGCATTAGCTCAGTAATAAGCTAAATTACGCATCGTCCTCGGAGTCGGTGTCGAAGATCTCTCCTCCATCTTCATCACTAGGAGGCTCTAACTCCTCATCTTCCTCCTCATAGGTGGAGCGTCCTCAGGTCCATTGACTTCCATGTCATCATCACCTTCAGCCATGATGACACCAGAACCCATCTCATTCTCATCATCAGGTGGCAGGATAGGGTGAAGTTGATTGTGCAGTAGGTGAACCTCCTCATGGAGATTGTCATTGTACTCTTCTGCAGCCGCCAACTGCTGCTCTAACTCAACCTGCCTCGCTCTCAACACATTCTCCTCGTGCCAGGCTTCATTCCGTTGGTTCAGCATGTGAACCAACATACGCTCACAGTTGCGGTGAGCCACTGTCAACCTCTGAACCTCCAGGTTCTCTTGATCCTGTTCCTGCGTGACTTGCTCCAAATGCTGCTGAACTACAGTCCTTTCAGCAGTTACCTGAGCCAGCTCTGCCCTCAGCCTTTCCTCCTCAGTAGGCTCAGGACGGGGCTCACGAGGAGCTAAACGGTGACGAGGCGCCCTACCTCCAGCGGACTTGCGAGCAGTGCGTTTCGTGCGCGCCATCTGTAGCAAAATTTACAACGTAAGGGGAGAATCATTTAAGGGATACGAAGTTTAATTATTCAGGACCATCAATTTTAAAGGAGGGAGTAATGCAAGAAATGCCATGTATGCTTGAACATGATGCATGCACGATCCGTACGTCCTCACAACCTAGAAAAATTTAAAGGCTAGCGAAATATACGGTGGCATACATACGTTCTCTCGTATACGGTAACTAGTCGATCTACAACGATACGTTGTTAGTGTACCTGCAGAGAATTTCATTTCAGCCCAATAATTTCCCAAAAAGCATAGAAAGCAAGCAGTACACTAAATACTTTCATACATACATCCCCTGATGCATATACTCTAGTATCACAGCTACCCGTCAGAGATACCCATAATTAAGTACTCTCATAGGTGCATGATTAAACATGTAAGTATGCGAGCAACCACAACTACTCTCCCCTAGACCGACGGTTGGACGGTCATGCTCTCACAACTCACACTTACCAGAGCGTAGAGGTATTTTGATCCATACATTACCACCCAAGCGGATGGCATCCATACAATAGCACGCCATATGGACGACGAAATAGAAACAAGCAGGAACCCCCAAGTTAGTACTTTATTAAGCCACCTAAGAGTCCTTATTTGGGCATAAGGGATATGACCACTGGCAATACTTAGTATTTAATTAAGGATTTTCACAAATACTTTTGTTTTAAATACACAAATGATGTGTTTAGTGTCAAATCTTGCTCTGATGCCAGCTGTAACAGAACCGACCAAATCATAAGAACGTAAGTACAAAAACAATCACCGAAGCGATCAAATTCCTGTACTTAAGCTCCCATAATCCCGGTAGTCCGGAAATCACGAAGGATTTCAACCAACTCTCGACATACAAACCAAGATCGTAATGATTCAACACAACACATCATCCGTTACAACATTTCACAAGTAGCATTCGGATTACATCCATCAGAGTTCAAATAAATATTACAAACCAAGTTTGAGTGCGCGGAAGCAACATAGTTTAGTACAAAACATCATAGTTTTCAAATACATTGCCAAGATCAGAGTCATGTCCCACAAAAGCATTATCAGGTACGAGAACTAGTAGAAACCGCGCCCAACGGTCTAGTCTTCATCCCCAGCAGGGAGAAGGCAGTACTTGCAGCAACCAAAGTAGAACTGGTCATCTGCAACAGGTGGGAAATAAACCCTGAGTACGAGAAGGTACTCAGCTAGACTTACCCGACAAAAATCAGAAATAAAAGACACCAAGGATCATGCAAGGCTTTTCAGGTGGGCTAGCTTGACACAGTTGCATAAAAGAGCTTATGATTATAGTAACCAATTTAAACTTATGCATCAAGCTTATCATTATTTACCTGTCCACTAGATTAGCACCTGTACTAGAGCACTCACTTATTAGGAGCAAACAGTATTAACCATAGCAGGTATAATAAGGCTGTCATCATCATATCATCATTTCCGAACCATTATGTTATTAAGTGTATCTACATTGGAGATAAGCCCGTCAAGTTCTCACTAACCGGGAGAGACGGCGATTCGAATCGAATTACAACTCAGCTGAGGGGGTATTCCTAACCCTCACCCTGGCATACTTTGCAAGAGTAGCCGTGGGTCACCTTTGGGACATCTCAGGAACCAAATTCGCGGGTTCGATCAGCGCCAGCACTCTCAGGGATTACCCTTCTGCCAGGACGACCAGGACTTTTAAATCACCTGCCCTTGGACTCACGCCTACGGCTCCCTTCCGAGGCGCACTTTATACTTATCGACTCCCGGCCTGAGGTGAGCTACTCGGCTTCGCGGTCGGTCTTCAGGCCGGCCAACTAAGAGAGAGGCATGCGTTCAACATGAACAGGAAAGGCTCCAAGATCAGTCCTTAATCGACACAGACGGAGTCACTGCAAACCGGCAAGCCTCCGTCCGGTCTTCATTTCAAATTAAGACTGGTTCTTTTCCACGATAGCAAATATAGCCAACCGTGCCACATGTATCATCCTATATCTCGCAGGTGACAGGAAATCACCCGACTTCTACCGCATTTAAGCAGGGCTAAGCACTACTCGAGCCTGAGCTACATAGGATTCAGGGTAACAATATCTGGACAAGGAATGGGTAACCAATGCAGCAAGTGTTTGCATCCAACACCTAAACTTAATGCAACAATATATGTAATAATAATACTGTAACTGCAGTTCGGAAAATAGGAGGCTTAATATGCTCCGGGGCTTGCCTTTCACAAAGTTGCAAGGACGGTGGTCAGGGCACTCAACGGCGACCTCGTCTGGCACTTCTCCTGAAGGCTGCTCCTCCTGAATCTCCGGTGTCGGCTGCTGCTGCTCGTTCAGTTCCTCGAATTCCAGCAGGGTTACTCCTTCTGGTACACCTATTGCATGCCGATGCACAATATAAATATCATGAATGCATAAGGAATGACATGGTGCTCATGATGAATGAATCACAGTGAGTGTTTACGAAAGTATTACTGGACACTCGTTTACCGAGTACTTAGCTCTATTCAAATCACTTTAAGCATGTATCCAACTTAACTTAAATAACAAGAGCAGCTTACCTAGCTTGCATAACCTAAGATAAAGATGCTCATCTTCAGTTAAAGGCCTAACACCTAGGAACAGTACCATGAACTTAGGATAGTAAAGACATACTTAAAATAACAGTTAAAGCTTCATATGCAACAAGTAGTAACTTAATTCTATCATAACCAGAGTTCTATAACTCCAATTGACTCGCAAGAGGACATTCTGGAAAGCTTATGAAATTCTCTATAATTCATTTGTAAACATCAAAGCATGATTCTGAAGTTGACCGAATCCAATTCCAGTAGACCTAGAATCTGTCCCGCAATGACAGGGTTGCTAACTTAATTATTTAATGATGGTGCAAAAGTCTAATTTGACCAAACCAAGTTTACCAACTTGTTTTTCATACTTAAGAAACATCAGAAAGTATAGTGCTAACTTCTAAATAAATTATTTAATATCCTTTTCTAATTTATCTAGTTAATTAGGTGATTAAAGCAATATATAGTAAAACTATTCAGAAAAATCTACAAAAATTACAGTACCTATCTCATGCTTCACATAGACTACCATAAAAATTTCAAAGCCATTAAGTAAGTATAACAGTCTACACAAAAATGATAAGGCATACTGGCTTAAAATGGCATAATTAAGAAATCCTAATGAAAAGTGTCAAGCAACAGATTTCCCATTTTTCCTAGCATCCTTCTATCATAATAATAGCACCCATCAAATTTCACCTTCACTGGATCTATAGAAAAATTATGAAAATTCACACAAGATCCACCTATTAATAAAAGGAAATTCTATAACTTAAAAACTACACATGCACTAGCTCTGAAATTTTAACCAGAGACTCTACTAAACCAAAATAGAGGACCCACAAAATTTCATAATTTTTGGACCACAGAAACTCAAGATAAAATTCAAACAAATTTGCATGCATCTAAAAACACCTTTCAAAGTCCTAATTAATTCATCAAAAATTTCTAAAACATGTGCTCATACATTATTTTTGTTAAATACTAGACATGACCAGGAACTTAACAAAATTAGAACCACATCAATTGGATCTATATACTAGGAGCTACATATTTTTGAATAACAACACAATTCGGTGAAATAATAAAGCAAACAAATAAAAATCAAAATGCATCCACAGCTGTTGGACCGGCCCGACGGAACAGCGGCCCGCGAGCACACCGGCGCGGCCCAACTCACGGCATGGCTCAGCATGACACGGCCCACACTAGGCTCCCGCCTGAACCGCGACGGCTGACAAGAAGGGCCCGCGCGTCAGCGAGGGAAACAGGGGAGGCGGCCTCGGCGACGGTGGAACTCAACGCCGGTGGCTTCTCCGGCAAAACCATCTACTCTACGACGTTCGCCACGAACATGCGCATCTATTGGTGACCTCAATCAGTGCTATGGTGGTGGCTAGAGGGGTCGGCGACTGACATGGCGGCGCACGGTCACGGCACGGCCGGCTCCGGTGAACCGACGACGACAAAGCCCCTATCGGTGACCCTACAAGCTTCAGTGGTGTTCCTATGACCTAGCGCGTGGCCGAGGAAGGAATGGGAGCGGCGTGAGGGCAGCTGGCCGTGTGGAGCGCCAACTCCAGCGAGCTCCCGCCATGGCCGCGGTGGGGGAAAACGGCAATGCGCTCTTACCGAGGCTCAAACGACCTGGCTGAAAGGTGGAGGAGGTGGAGGAGGTCACGGCGAGGCTGCAGGCAGACGGGGCAACGCGTTTTCGTGGTGGTTTGCTCGTACGGCAGCGGCGATGCTTGGTCGGCAATGGCGGACAGCAGAGCTCGCCCGTTGCTACGTGCTGTGGGAGGAGAGGAAAAGCGAAATGGGGAGGCGAGTGCGTTCGGGCAGGCGCGAGTGGCTTCAAGGCACGGCTGCGACGCCAGGAGGCGCACGGCGCGTGGCTAGCGCGACAGCAAGCCAGCGATGCGCAGCGCACATGCGTCCGGTGTTTTTTGAAAACGGTCAGTCACTGTAGCGCGCATTCAGTCGACTTGGATCGTCTGACAGCGTGAATTCAACGCCATACTACGGCTAATCCAGTGATGCTTTGCAGAAATGGTGTACATGAAAAATGTAGAGGTACCATCCAGCTACATTTTCCTTTCAAAGACCATCTCCTAATTCGCCAAGGATCAGCAGTTATATGAAGCCCAAGTTGGCCTGATCTCACTGAAATGCAACATGACTTAGGGTATTTTTCTAAGTGTTGAAAATAGCATGTATTTCTGACTTGTGGGCCATGTTTGACCATGCTCTAGACCTTTTCATGAGTTGACCATAAAACAACTTTTGTTCCTTAATAAATTTACTACAACTTTGCTTTAGGTTGCTCAAGCATGCATAGACTCTAAGTTACTCTTTTTAAATAGTCAAACAGTGAGACTCCTAGGGTCAATTCTAGTCAAACCTTCACTCAAGGGCAATTTTGTCATTTTTACCTACATGAACAATGTTCCAACAAGTAAACTAAATGTAGTTAAGGTGTATTAGACCATGATCAACCATTTTACAAAGTTGTTATTCCACTTCTACTGATCACATGTGATAAGGAAAGTAAAACAAGCAATTCATACATTATGTTTCAATGATAATGACATGATGATATAGATAATGCACATGTTTATGAAATGACATGCAATTAGTGGAAGCCTAACACCTAGGGTGTTACAGAGGGTTCCAATGAATCCAAGGAAAAAAAGCACATTATGGCCAGTGATCTTTAGCTGGTTGTGACCAAGAATAGGCATCTATTTTTTAGACATAGATCAGGGCTACCAAAGCTATGTACTAAGTAATGCAAGAAATAGGTTTGCCGGTATATGTGTTTGAATAGGAATAAGCATGTGGTTGTGTGATAAGTCAGTCAAGATAGGCTCAGCTCATGGGTAAGCAACTAGGTAGAAGTAGTAAGCTTTTAGGTGTTTTAGTTGTTTCATAGGAAAGCAGGGAAGAGTTTCAAAAAAGGGTGTATTGATAGTCAAGATAAGCAATGGATAGTATAGGGTAAGAAAATATCATGTTCGAAGATTTCACTCCCACCTGGACTTTCTTTTTGATGGCTCTTCTTTGTACTAGTTGAATCAATTACCCAATTAATTTCATTCAAAGATGCTATGATCCACTGCTTACTCGAGTGCTTGAGATATTCATTCGGTTTAAGGCACCTTCATCGTTGGAAGGAAAAAACCCTTCTCCCCAGGATGATCATTCCCTCTAACAAGCTAAACAAGAGTCCTGGAGCGATAGAGGAAAATCCAAGGTGCAAATGACATAATATGAGAAAAGTTCTATTGAGTTGTTGAAAAAAGAAAAAAGAAGGAACTTTAGAAGCGAAAGTTGGCTATTCATCTCCTTGATCAAGTTTAGCACTTTTGCACTCGATTTTCCTTTCTTTCACAAAGCTTCAGTTGAACAAGCGTGTAGTTCACAAAGCAGTGTTTCAACATAGGTAGTTGAGTAGTTCACAGTTGGGTACAAGAGGCAACGGAGTAGTTCATAGCTACTGTCTCAAATAATCTAGTAGGGAAAGGAGTGAATAGCAGGGAGTTTAGTGAGTTGCTTTGCTATAATTAGTGCATACTTCTAGAGTGAAGGAATGAACAACAACCATAGTAGTGAGTGAAAAGCATCGATGTTGGTCTGATCAATGAGTTAATTTCCAACAGTAGGAGACAGCTAGTGGACAAATGAGTTCGTTTCAAACAAACAAGGAAGTAGTGAGTGAACCATTTCAAAGTGCGGAGTGAGAAAGAGTAGTTCAATGAGTTCGTTGACAGGAGTAGGAGAGTGAGTTGATAGCTATACAAACTCAATGCTAGCAAGTTGTGCAGTATCGTTCATAGAGAAGAATGGGTGAGGCTGAGCTTGTCATCGGCCAGACAACAAGATCTGGTAACTCTATTCTGGGAGGGTACTATCAACAGAGGGAAGTTCACAGGCGTTGAGAGTGTTCTTTGTCACCTTACCAACTAAGCAAAAATGGGCTGAGTAGTTATTGTATTCTGATGTTCGGTTGGTGGTGGGTGTGTGGGTGGCATAGGGAAATAGGCTCCCCTTTTCTAACTTCACAGGGCAAGAATTCATTCTATCTTAGCCCTAGATTATTGAGTCTAAAAGAAGAGTGCCTTATAGCTCACTGCAGTCAATTTTGTCCCAAGTACTAATTGAAATTTAAAGTAGTTCAAAGCAAGGTGTCAACTCTATGCTTATCACTCAGAACTCACTTCGTACTATTGGATGGAAAGCAAGGAAAGAAACTATCCACCTATCACTTAAGTCGATCCTTATTTATCAACAAATGAAAGTCCTACTAACTCCATTTGGAAACTCACTCTACTATGGCACTGTCCTATTCTATCTACTACTGGTTGTAACTCATAGGACACTATTCTCCTTCACTTCACTACTCTACTACAGGCTTTGTCCACCCAATCCTTGCTACATCCATCATCATGCATACTGAATTAACCTATTAGGCATGCATCCCTACAACATCACGGCCGTTACCAACCAAATTAGGCACACGCGCACCTCGATCTCTCCCCTCAATAGTATCAAAAGAACTAACTTATATCCATATTGGAGCAAGTAATTAGCATAACCATCCACTGACATGTGGGGCCCGAATCTAATCCATGTAGGTAAACACTCATAGATTGCCAAATAATGCATCATGATCTCCCCGCACTAGCAAGATTATCCACGCAATTAAGGAGAGCAAAAAAAAAATAGGCGGGCGTCGAATTCAAACACACCAGAATGGATGGTGGTCAGCATGGATCAAGAGCGTTGGACCAATGTGTATACGCACCATGAAAGAAGCCCTCCCATTCCCCACTCTTCTTTCTCCCACCCCTTGTTTGGGGTGGGCCTCGGTATCTCTATTTGCAAAGATAGATACCTACACTATAAGACTTTCCTTTCTTTTTATGCGATAAAAAAATGAATGAGATCAGAAAGGCCATCATTGGGGCAAACAATGCAATAGCTTTGATGAGAGCAAAGCCCAAAATGGCATAACCGAATGATTGTTTACCCAATGAAGGATTTCGTGCCACAGAATAAATCAAAGAACTGAGAACGTTTCCAATTCCGACAGCAGCTCCCGCTAAAGCAATTGTAGTAGCTCCAGTACCTATTGATTTAGCTCCCTCTAACATGTAGAGTTGAGAGTTTACATTGTTTCACGCTTTTCCTTCACTACTCGAAATTTCAAGTATAGTATTTCTCGTTGATTTGATTCCTCTCCTCTCCTTAGTTGAACAGGTGAAAGCGAAAGGAGTTGCTTCAATGAAACTAGAAAACCTAAAACCCACATAGGGGAATAAGAAATCTAAACACCCACACAATCTCGATTTGACACAACAACACTTTCCATGGTAGGATCAGACCAATGGAATAGACTAACTACAGTACATAGTCGTCTATTTGTTAGGCAGGCGACTTGAACATATATTCTTTGACCTAGGTGATCAGGACTTGTACAAGTATCTAACATGATTAGGCGAGGATAGGATTCGAACCTATAGTCTTCAGGTCATGAGCCTGATGAGTCCACCAATTCCTCTACTCCACTTCTTCCCCTGATCTTTTCTTTCCCTCTTCCCACTAGGTTCCCCTTGCTTGCTTGGTTGGGATAGAACCAGTGTTTAGGTTGTGGCTAGGCATGGAGGTTGGAGCTCCCTCCTTGATTGACGACTAGTACGAACTTGCTGAAAGCACGAGCATAGAAGCGAAAGAAGAAGTGAGGGGATTGAGCTTCCAAAGCGAAAGAACAAGAGATGAATGCTTTGTTGCTAAAGCGCATACATTTTCTTGCTCCTTTGCATATGCAATTCTCCACTGAACCCATTGACCTAGGTACCGAGTCTGTTAGTACATCTTTTTAGACTCTTTATTCGTTTGTGGACAACACAAATTCAAACATGAGAAAGGGGATCATTCCATTTTGAACACACCCATCTATCTCATCTGACCTCTCTAAATTCCTGAGTAATGAACCATGGGGTATAGATGGTTGGGGCATATCATCATCCGGAGGGAGTGGTCTTAATATTGATGTCTTTCTTTAACCTTTGGGAGGTCGAACCACTGAACCTATTTCTTTGACCTTGGGACCGATAGGAAGAAGAAAAAAAGCAAGGATGAGTGGAACGAAGGAGACTAGACTAGCATTAGGAAGGACAAAGGAGTTAGATAGAATTTATATCAGAAAAAGAAAAAGGACTTTTTGAAGTTTGAGTGAGGATAATTGTCTTAAATTTTAGAGAATCGGCTGAAAAAATAACTAATCAAACTACAGACTTGTATTAGTAGACTTGATTGCTGAATTCCTCTTCTGTTGGAGAAAGTACTTTGCTTTTCATATGAACAATATGTTTTCTTGCTAGAAAAGAAGCTAGGAAGAACTTCTCTACTTGATAATTTATCAACTACTACTTGAAACACTTATTCTCTCCTTTTCTTCGAAGTCTTGCTTCATTAAGTTACTTGCTCTCTCAGCCTTAGAATAATAATCAATATTCAAGTACTTTATGCTAAATTCTGTATAACAATCAATGTTTGAGGGCATAGGCTTAGCTGCTCGCTTGGTGAAAGGCTTTCCTGGAAGAAAGTTGAAGATGACTTTTAAGGAATGTATCTCTCGTCTTCCTTCTCTTCACTATCACCTATTACTATGTTCATCTTCACCTTGCACTGATGACCATGGTAGCTCAATACATGTCAAACACAGGCCTAAGGCTCTTATTTCTTCCCATACTTCATTCCTATTATGAGAGTTTCCATTTTCTATCTTATGCTCTTTCATTTTTCCCTTGACCATAATTCCCTTATTCTAGCTAGGGTATGTCAGAAGGTTGTTAGGCTTGAAACTACTTTTCTTTCTTTTCTTTTAATTTGATAAGAAATTCTCCATGTCTTTGGATAAAATGCATCAAGCTTACTGCCTTCATTTCCATGACAAGGTCTTTGATGTCTTCCCTCAACTCATGCAGGCAGTGATAAAATAGTGCTCAGGTAAGTCAGGATATTCCAAGCTAAGGCCCTTGATTTGACCCTTCTATGTGGAATCTTGACCATTATGGACTTGGTACAATCTCTTCCATTCCTCAGCAGTAGTGAGGTGAGGCTGCTAACAAAACAAAGATAGAGGGATGGGAGCATGAATGTCTAATGGTTGTAGTGGAATCATGGCTCATCCCAGAATAGATAGAGAGAATGTGTTACAAAATGAAAAGAAAAAATAACATGATATGAAAACAAGCAAACACACAATCAAATATGAAGACAACAATACTGGTTCTTATAGTTCCTTGGGCAAGTAGCAATAGCACCAATAATAAAGGGGGATGAAGGCAGCCAAAGGTGAATCTTATGCTCAAGCCGTAGGGGAAAGCAAAAGCTCTAGTAAACTGACACTAAACTGATTACAATATCAAAGAATCAATGAATACAGATGCAGACACAATCAAAGCCAGATAATGAAAGTCATGTATCATCTTTCTACAGATGGAGAAAATCAAATAGCGATATCACATAGAGAAGAGAAGTAAAAAGCATGCAAGTGACTACGAGCTAGGTCTACTATTGATACGGCTTGAGGAAGGAAGTGGTGAGACCCAGGGACATATTGAAGTCGAAGTAAGTGCAAAGAAAGGGAAGTCTAGGAACTATTTATGCCATAGAAACACACATCTGCTAGTGGGTACTACCAATAGGGGAATCCAAAAGGCTAAGATGGATCATGAACACAAAAATAGCATGCACGGGAGTCAAAGTGCGCACAATAAATCAACTAATAAAGAGTACCCTTTGCCATCTATGTTCGAAAGGATAAAGTAGGCAAGATAAATATAAGTACAGGAGAGGAAATAGGAATGAATTAAAGAAGGGAACACGAGCCGGCATGTAGGAACCTTCATCAAGCTGCTTAGCTTAGTTAAGGGTAACGAGCAATGGAATTCGATGCCTCGTGGGATCTTGACTAACCGCGACAAGAACATAATCAACTATTTCACCTTGTGAGCGAGGAAGACAATGTTTGAGCTCCCTGCCCGATTGATTTATTAGGGAAATGAGTAGTACATAGCCTTCTCCAATGGCCAGAATTTAAGCTATTGTCAATGAGAGGTTAAAGAATATTCCCGCAGGTCAGGATAAGAAAAGATCAGAAAACGGTTCGGTTGTGAATCTAGGTCAAGAAATGGGGGTTATGTGCCAGCCTATCAAGCAAGCCGAATAGGCACGCCTAGAAGATCAATTCCTTGGTTTTTTCTTACCTGACCGAGAGACGGGGCAGATAGAGCATATTCCGGACAAGTTGGTTTGATTCGCAATTCACTTTATATAAGATAACAAAACAGCAGACCCACCCCATGCTTTTCTTTATGCTGACCCAGCATTCCCCTTTGCATTTCTTTTAGGCACAAAGGGATTCATTTTTATGAGAAACAAGTTGTTATAGGCTGGGCCGATCCCTACCCATTTTGATCTGATAGTGGACGAACAGAGAAACATGGGTCTTTTTCTTGCATTTTAGCGATGAATACCAAATCCTCATCTATGCAATTATTGTACTTATTTGATGAAAGACAAAGAAAGAGATCAGGTTATTTATGATCAAAGAAAAGGATGGGTTAAGTTATTCACCAGCTTCCCCTTCCTTTTCTCCGATCAATGGTGGTGCTGAATCTATTTCACTTTTCCAGCGGGAATTCAAGTTCCTCTGTTAATGCGCCCCACTTATATAAGTGCTTGCTGATGAAAGTTGGCATGAAAGTGCTAACTAACCTTACCTTATTTCTAGGAGCAAGTGGAATATCTAACTTGATTATAAGATCTATTAATCTCTATGCTTTGCGATAAGCTTTCATATTACTACAAAGAAGGTTTTCCATGAGATTCATAGTTGATCGATTTATGGGTCAATAAACATATTAAATAAAGTGAAGTAGATAAGTATGAGGGAAGAAGTATTTGATTAAATACCTATCCAGATGCCTTTCTTTTGATACCTAATACACCGGTGCTTCTACCTATACAGGCAAACAAACCCATCCCTTGCTTGATGAGCAACTCTTTCTATTCGCTTGACAAAGCCGTTGCTGCTCTTTCTTAATGCCTCACTGCCTAACCTTAGAGGAGACGAATTATACTACCTAATAGACTAATACTTCCTTTTCTTATTCGGCCAAAAAGCTATATATTTAAAATAAGAGCACATCGACTAGGGCCCAACTATTGCTTTTTTTACTAATAGTTAGAAGGTGTCCTCGTAACTCATCTTATTCCATTTAACTATTAGTAGATGACCTTCCCTTCTATCAATGTGATAGGAAATCCTACTACCATCAGCAAATCATAGGAGCTAATCCTCACCCGGGGGCAGGGCCCGTGGAATAGGCGTACATGGAATTCTAGGTTTGCCCCTACTTGTAATTGACCGTCCACTCTTATGGGCAGACAGAAAGATTGGATTCAAAAATAGCCTCATCAATTGGAGTGCCCTTGGCAGCTAGGACACACGTTGGGTACTATTTGTGGAAAGTGATGCTTGGGATGAGCAAGTGCATTTGTTGGCTTTCGAGCTGTAGAGCTACAGGGCGGGAGAGTTGGTTATTCAATTGATCCTCTGTTGTTGGCCCTTCTGCATCATCCAGCAAAGGCTCAGAAGTCTAAGCTATAAAGGTGCAGTTGACGGATAAGAGGCCTTCGATATGTTAAGGGACAGAGGTGAGAGTCATTCCAGAGTTGGGTGGGAATTGTTGATAGAAATTTCCATTTTCCCTAAAGTATGATAGCGTCTGAACTAAAGCAAGGGAATATGGAAAGTGAATATGGTAAAGGATACAAAGAGTAGGTTCCCTGAATGATTTTTAGGCATCTTTTCTTTGAACAAAAAATCTATAAAGAAAATTGGATGATCTTCCACCTATGCTATGAGTTAATCTTATCATCACTAGCTAGTGGTATTGTATCATCGTCTTCATCCTGAAAACAGTAGTAGAGCTAAGCCTGTGTAGGCTTTGACACTACTTATATTCAACAAGTATTACACTCGCTTCAATCTCTTCACTCGCTGGATTGGATTTATGATTTTCTATCGCCCCTTAGATGGTTTTACAAAAACAAGCTTGTTCACAACCGATTGTCCTGGCTTCACTTACCATTTTTGGTGTGGTCTGCTCTTTGTCTTAACATATAGAGGCAAAGACATACCTTGTTCAAGGACAGCCTATCCTAATTATGATGCGGTCAATTGATAGAACAAACCTAGTGATTCTAGGGTCATAGCGTACGATAAATTCTAAACTCGATACCCATCTATATCTATTGAGAGAGGCACCTATCCCACTCTCGATCCAGTGGTAAGCCTTTAGATAAGAAATTCTAAAAATGTCGGTATTTTGAATAAGCACCGGCAAGTAAATTTATAGTTATGCGCGTTAGGCCTGGATGGTGCGCTAATGGACACAAGATTTATACTTGTTCGGGCTGAATGTCCCTACGTCCAGTCTATTGTTGCTCATGTTATTAGCACCAAAAATGGTTCATAGTAGGGGGTACAAATGGTCGAGAGAGGGACTGGTCCCAAGTCTCTGATGGAAGGGTCAAAAGGATGTCAAGAGCCTGATAGCAGCTTGACTATGTGTGATGTGTGTTGTGTTCTCAAAAGTCCATCAAGAGTTGGTCCAGAGTACATCATTGAAGGAAGCACATCCCCTTTTATAGATGAAGAGGATGGCTTTACAAGTGAGAGGGCTTGGATGTGTATGCTACCTAGCCTTGTTGTTCACATCTACCAAGCCTTGTTGTCCATTCCGGTGGGTGCGAAAGGATGATAAGTGCCTACAATACTATCGATGCCACTGTAGAATGTCAGGATGGCTATAGAGTACTGCCCTGCACAGGGTATGGACTCTAGTACATTGGTTTTGACTTATGAGCCATGCCTTGCCTTTCTCCACATGTCTTCTGGTTCCCTCCGAATGGGGAGCCCCCGGTCAGATGGCTCTAGTCAGCCCTTAGTGCGCCAGTTGGAGAAGAGTGGTGAGCAGGCTTCCTGCGAGCCCCGGTCATGGGGTCGGAGCCAGGAAGTAGTGATGTGGGCAAAGCCTTTTGATTAGAGGGGGCGTCCGGAGGCTGAAGCGAATACTCCGATCTGGTGGACCTGAGGGGCCATGAAGCGGGTGCCACTCCCTTGGGACCATATCGTGGTGATAGCATATCCATCATTTGTGGAGGACGCGAGTCTTTTTCTAGACCATAGTGGTTGTCGTATGTCTACATCGGGTTCCATGCCCAAGGGCTAAAGGCGGTGCCCACAACTCTGTAGGGCGAAGAGCATGCGCCCACAACACTATTCAAGCTCTGCTATGCCTAGAAGGGTCTAAAGCACCCATCTTGTTGTTCCCTAGCAGTACTTTTCCTATCAGGGCGTAGGGTATGGACTCTGGTTTAGTGGTTTTGACTTATGAGCCATGCCTTGCCTTTCTCCGCACGTCTTCTGGTTCTCTCCGAACGGGGAGCCCTCGGTCGGATGGCTCTAGTCGGCCCTCAGTGCGCCGATTGGAGAAGAGCGGTGAGCAGGCTTCCCATGAGCCCTGGTCACAGGGTTGGAGTCATAGGGTCAGAGCAGGAAGCAGTGCTGTGGGCATCCCTCAGGCGAGGCCGAGCCTGTCCCTTGGGGGTCAGGCGAGGCGGAGTCAATCCCTAAGCTCTCGGGCGAGGCGGAGCTGGCCCTTATCCCTTGGGTGAGACCGAGCCTGGCCCTCAGGGGTTGGGCGAGGTGGAGTCTATCCCTAAGCCCTCGGGTGAGGCGGAGCTGGCCCAAAGGCGTCGGGCGAGGCAAAACCAAACTCCCATCATTCGAGAAAGAAACATAGCGGCGCCCTTGTCCGTCCAGAAGTTTTTAACATTCGATGGTTATTAGTTCCACCTCCTTGGGTACCCCGGTATTAGGTCCCCGATAGTAAGAGGCTAGGGATAGCCATCAGAAAAGGGGAAGCCTATCTAAATCAGTACTTCTTTTTTGGAAAGCCAGGTTTTTTTATATGAAACTTAGGCAAGAAGACAAAAAGACATTCACGTTACCAATTCCGTCTCGTCTGATCTTTTATTGGTTTTGTTTTTTTTTCTCTCGTGCCCTTCTAGGTTGTACAAAGAATAGATGTAGGGGTTGCTGCTCCTTAGTTCATTTCTCGGTAGAACAAGGCACCTATGTGGTGGGTTCGACTCCCACAGGAACATACATTTCCAATCGATTTGGTACTTTTCTTGATTCAGAGTTCTTGCTATCCATTATAGATTCTTTAGTGATGTAAAGCCATCAGGTAGTAGACTGGCAAGGGAACAACTGTCTCAATATTTGTTCTTGAATTAGTGACTATGAGTAAGGGCTAGTGATTCATCTAATCAGACTAGTGGGGCATCTTTCTTTTTGTAGTAAGCAACTCTATTGAGAAAGCTCTTTCTTGATCAAAGTAAAGAATCATTGTAGTTCCTCTTTAGGCGAGCTACTTTGTTCCTATTGTTCCTATTCTCTGATTCTGAATAGGATCAAGTTATAATGAACCAAAAATACTTCCCTAAGGTTCAACCATTTTGCTATGGTTTTCTTCCAATTTCTTCTAAGGAATCAAATAAAAGAAAGAAAATAAAGGCCTTATAAGTGAAGGCACCTTTCTCTGTATGGAAAAAGGAAGAAGATGTAGCTTTGGCTTCCGTTTCTAGCTCTACTTGAGCTACTTTATCTGTTTCTCTTAATGTGGATGTCAGTGAGTTAGATATCTTGTCTCACTTTCGGAGCATAGTTGGTCCTCAATTTGAAAACCGATAAAGGTGACTTCTTCCTTATTCATGCTTTGATGCGCCTTTTTCATGTTCAATCTCACCTGAGAATAGTGCATCGATACCATTCATCTTCAAGAGCCTATATAAGCCCTGACCAAAGAGAATCCTTTGATATCCGCCTTGCCTTCTTAGTCCTCCTTAGAATCTCATCCCATAGGTCTCAGGGTCCCCTCCACCAACCCTTGTACTATAGGTTTCCGAGCGTGAGCCAAACCTAGGGCTTGGATCGAAATATAGCTTTGCTTCCTTTTTTCTTTAGTCAGAAAGAGTTTCCAGCTTATAGTAAAGGCTATAATAGTTCTAGTTTTCTTTCTCATTAGGGAAGGCGGGCTCGCAAGCCTAGCCTAATTTTTAGCGGCTGACAGGTCTTTTCGCTAATGTGAGAGGCATCGGCAGCCTCAACCATGGTTCAAGCATGGACTCATGACTAAGCTTGATCATACCTGGACCTACTTCATTTTCTACACCTGTAGGTTAGGTTACTAATTTTCCTCTGACGATGACTCTAGGTGAGGGACTTAGGTCTATCAATGGCTTCTGGACCTACCTTTCTTCTCACTTGATAACATATCATCCAGCTCTCTTTTATAGTATAGTAAAAGTGTTGGTGCAGAAAGTGACCAACACATGAATATTTATAGTTTTGCCGTACGTTGTGATCGGAGGTGGCCTTGCACTCAATGACACAGGTTTATACTAGTTTAGGCAACATGCCCTACATCCAATTTGAGTCAGTTGGTGACTTTATTCCTGAGCCTAGGTGCTCGAAGTTTGTAGTGGCGTTACAAATGAGAAGGGGAAAGATGGGGGGTACAAGAGGTCTGGTTGGACTCTGGTTGGAAGGGCCGAGAGTGACGGGAGCCCTGCTATGAGCTAAGTGTTCAAGCGCGTGCTTGTGGTTTGAACTTGGCTATTCTGTTTGTTGTGTGCTAGTGAACTTGATTGATCTAATGAATCTGAGTGAGTCTGAATCCACCTATTTGGGAGAGAGCACATCCCCTTTTATAGATGAAGGGGATGGCTTAACAAGTGAGAGGGAGGGAATATGTTCGCTGCTAAGTCTTGCTGCCCACGCCAATGGGTACAAGATGATGGTAGGTGCCCACAATACTGTTGAGTGTCAGATGCATGTGGGAGGTTGCATCGTCTTCTTTAGGTATGGCAGATGTTGGTACCTGCTATACTGTTGATGCCCAGAGGCATGTGAGGGATTTTACCATGTTCGCCCAGTACGGTAAATGCCGACGCCCACAACACTATCGATGCGTAGAGGCATGTGGTGGGAGCCTTACCGTATGGGAGTTAATGGCGCCTACAATACTATAGGGAAAATGTTGACGCCTACAACACTGTTTGGGTTCTATCATGCTAGGGAGGTTGTAGAGTACTGTTTCTATAGGTGTACAGGGTACGGTCCCTAGTATTGCGGTTTGACTTGTGTGCCCTGCCTTACTTTCTTCGTCTGTTTCCTGGTCCTTACCGAGCGGGCGTCCCCGGTCGATGGGTCCTAGTTGGCTCTGATCGCACCAGTCGGAAGAGGGCAGTGAGTAGGGGTTCAGTGCACCCCCGGTCGGAGATGCGGGTCGAAGTCAGAAGTGGTGTTTGGCCAAGCCTTTTGGTCAGAGAGGACGTCTGGAGGCGGGCTGGAGACTGAAGCGAGCGCTCTGGTTGGAGAGGCGAGCTAGAGTTGGAAGCGGGCGTCGTTCCTCCTCGGCTAGGCCTTTCGGTTGGAGATTGGATCGCCATTCTGGCCTATCGTTCAAGTACTTGGGCTGACCCAAGAGCTGCGCGTTTGTTCATAGTGTTCATCTACTGGGCTGAACCTTTGTGGGGAAGCCGATCCATGAGGGACCCTAGGTTTATGAACCCGATAGGAGCCCCCAAGCCCCTAGGCGATTCGGGTAGAATCTTGTGGGGGATTCTTTTGTCTTGGCGGTGGGTGCGCACGAGCGCACCTACAGGTGTAGCCCCCAAGCCCTCGGGTGATTTGGGTAGAATCGCCTAGGGGGTTTTGTCAGTGAGCATGTGTGCATGTTTTTGAGTCAAGATGGCATTGTCAACCAAGGCATCGTTGCGTAGTCGAGGTGTTTTTAGGG
The DNA here is from genome assembly GCF_019320115.1 of Miscanthus floridulus. NCBI lineage: Eukaryota > Viridiplantae > Streptophyta > Magnoliopsida > Poales > Poaceae > Miscanthus > Miscanthus floridulus. The sequence goes on from NW_027098278.1 coordinate 21,081, forward strand.
ATCGAGCGAGTCAAAGTCATGGATCTATGTAATTAGTTTAGGGATCGGACGAGACGGAGCTTGTGGATCCTGGCATCGGTGCGCACCATGAGATTGGGTGATTCAGAGTCGTGGATCTAGGTAGTTACTTTAGGGATCAGACGAGACGAAGCTCGTGGATCCTAGAGTCGGTGCACGCCATGGGATCGGGTGAGTCAGAGTCATGGATCCAGGTAGTTAGTTTAGGGATCGGATGAGACCGAGCTCATAGATCCTGGCATTAGTGCACACCATGGGATCGGGTGAGTCAGAGTCATGGATCCAGGTAGTTAGTTTAGTGATCAGATGAGACAGAGCCCGCTAATCCTAGCATCGGTGCATGCCATGGGATCGGACAAGTCAGAGTTGTGGATCCAGGTAGTTAGATTTGGGATCGGATGAGATGGAGCTCATGGATCCTGGCATCGGTGCGCACCGTGGGATCGGGCAAGTCAGTGTCATGGATCCTGATGGGTCGAGTTTGGGGTCATAGACCTAGGTAGTTAGTTTTAGGGATCAGACAAGACGGAGCTCGTGGATCTTGGCATCGGTGCGTGTTGTGGGATCAGGCGAGTTAGAGTCATGGATCTAGGTAGTTAGTTTTAGGATTGAACGAGATGGAGCTCATGGATCGTGGCATCAGTGCACGCTGTGGGGTCGGGCGAGTCGGAGTCATGGATCTAGGTAGTTAGTTTAGGGATCAGACAAGATGGAGCCCGCAGATCCTGGCATTAGTGGGCATCGTGGGATCAGACAAGTCAGAATCATGGATCTAGGTAGTTAGTTTTGGGATCAGACAAGATGGAGCTCATGGATCCTAGCGTCGGTGCATGCTATGGGGTCAGGTGAGTTAGAGTCATGGATCTAGGTAGTTAGTTTAGGGATCGGATGAGACAGAGCTCGCGGATGCTAGCATCGGTGCGCGCCATGGGATCGGGTGAGTCGGAGTCATGGATTGAGGTAGTTAGTTTAGGGATCAGACAAGACGGAGCTCGCAGATCCTAGAGTTGGTGCGCGCCATGGGATTGGGTGAGTCGGAGTCATGGATCTAGGTAGTTAATTTAGGGATCGGACAAGACCGAGCTCACAGATCCTAGCGTCGATGCACGCCATGGGATCGAGCGAGTTAGAGTCATGGATCCAGGTAGTTAGTTTAGGGATCAGATGAGATGGAGCCCATGGATCCTAGCGTCGGTTCGCGTCGTGGGATAGAACAAGTCAGAGTCGTGGATCCAGGTAGTTAGTTTTGGGATCGGATGAGATGGAGCTCGCTAATCCTAGCGTCAGAGCACGCTATGGGGTCGGGCGAGTCGGAGTCATGGATCCAGGTAGTTAGTTTAGGGATCGAACAAGATGTAGCTCGTGGATCTAGGGGTCGGTGCGCGCCGTGGGATCGGGTGAGTCAGAGTCATGGATCCTGATGGAGCAAGTTTCGGGTCATAGACCCAGGTAGTTAGTTTTAGGGATCGGATGAGATAGAGCTCGTGGAACCTGGCATCAGTGCGTGTCATGGGATCGAGCGAGTTAGAGTCATGGATCCAGGTAGTTAGTTTTAGGATCGAACAAGATGGAGCTCACGGATCTTGGCGTTGGTACACGCTGTGGGGTTGAGCAAGTTGGAGTCGTGGATCTAGGTAGTTAGTTTAGGGATCGGACGAAATGGAGCCCACAGATCCTGGCATCAGTGCACACCATGGGATCAAACGAGTCAGAGTCATGGATCTAGTGTAACAGAACTGACCAAATCATAAGAACGTAAGTACAAAAACAATCACCGTAGCGATCAAATTCCTATACTTAAGCTCCCATAATCCTGGTAGTCCAGAAGTCACGAAGGATTTCAACCAACTCTTGACATACAAACCAAGACCATAGTGATTCAACACAACACATCATTCATTACAACATTTCACAAGTAGCATTTGGATTACATCTATCAGAGTTCAAATAAAATATTACAAACCAAGTTCAAGTTCGTGGAAGCAACATAGTTTAGTACATAACTTCATAGTTTCAATACATTGCCAGATCTCAGTCATGTCCCACAAAAGCATCTTCAGGTACAAGAACTAGTAGAGACCGCGCCCAATGGTCTAGTCTTCATCCCCAGCTAGGAGAAGGCAATACTTACAGCAATCAAAGTAGAACTGGTCATCTGCAACAGGTGGGAGATAAACCCTGAGTACGAGAAGGTACTCAGCTAGACTTACCCGTCAAAACTAGAAATAAAAGACACCAAGGGTCATGCAAGGCTTATGAGGTGGGCTAGCTGGACACAGTTGCATAAAAGAGCTTATGAATATAGTAACCAATTTAAACTTCACATCAAGTTATCATCATTTACCTGTCCACTAGATTTGCACCTGTACTAGAGCACTAACTTATTAGGAGCAAACAATATTAACCATAGCAGGTATAATAAGGCTGTCATCATCATATCATCATTTCCAAACCATTATGTTATTTAGTGTATCTACTTTGGAGATAAGCCCGTCAAGTTCTCACTAATCGGGAGAGACGGCGACTCGAATCGAATTACAACTCAGCTGAGGGGGTATTCCTAACTCTCACCCTGGCATACTTTGCAAGGGTAGCCATGGGTCACCTTTGGGACAACTCAGGAACCAAATTCACGGGTTCGATCAGCGCCAGCGCTCTCAGGGATTACCCTTCTACCAGGACGATCAGGACTTTTAAATCACCTGCCCTTAGACTCACACCTATGGCTCCCTTTCGAGGCGTACTTTATACTTATCGACTCCGGGCCTAAGTTGAGCTACTTGGCTTCGCGGTTGGTCTTCAGACACGGCCAACTAAGAGAGAGGCATGCGTTCAACATGAATAGGAAAGGCTCCAAGATTCAGTCCTTAATCGACACAGACAGAGACACTACAAACCGGCAAGCCTCCGTCCGGTCTTCATTTCAAATTAAGACTGGTTCTTTTTCACGATAGCAAATATAGCCAACCGTGCCATATGTATATTCCTATATCTCACAGGTGACAGGAAATCACCTGACTTCTACCGTGTTTAAGCAGGGCTAAGCACTACATGAACCTGAGCTACATAGGATTCAGGGTATCAATATCTGGACAAGGATGGGATAACCAATGCAGCAAGTGTTTGCATCCAACACCTAAACTTAATGCAACAATATATATATGTAACAATAATACTTTAACTGCATTTCAGAAATTAGGAGGCTTAATATGCTATGGGGCTTGCCTTTCACAAAGTTGCATGGACGGTGATCCGGGCACTCAACGGCGACCTCGTCTGGCACTTCTCATGAAGGTTGCACCTCCTGAACCTCCGGTGTCGGCTGCTCACTCGGTTCCTTGAATTCCAGCAGGGTCACTCCTTCCAGTACACCTATTGCATGCCGATGCACAAGATAAATATCATGGATGCATAAGGAATGACATGATGCTCATGATGAATGAATCACAGTAAGTGTTTAACGAAACATCACTGGACACTCATTTACCGATTAAGAATAACTCTATTCAAACCACTTTAAAACATGTATCTAACTTAACTTGAAGAACAAGATCAACTTACCTAACTTGCATAACCTAAGATAAAGATGCTCATCTTCAGTTAAAGGCCTAACACCTAGGAACATTACCACAACTTAGAAATAGTAAAGGCATACTTAAAACAACAGTTAAAGTTTCATATTCACACGGGTAGTTCCTTAATTCAATCATAACCAGAGTTCTATAAATTCAAATACTTGCAAGAGGACATTCTGGAAAGCTTATGAAATTATCTACAAATCATTTGTAAACATCAAAGCATGATTCTTACGTTAACCAAATCGAATTCCAGTAAACCTAGAATCTGTCCAAAAATGACAGGGTTACTAAATTAAATATTTAGTGATGATGCAAAAGCATAATTGGACCAAATCAAGTTTACCAACTTATTGTGCATACCAGAGGAACATTAGAAAGTATAGTGCCAACTTCTAAATAAATTATTTAATATCCTTTTCTAATTTATTTAGTTAATTAGGTGATTAAAGCAATATATAGTAAAACTATTCAGAAAAATCTACAAAAATTACAATAGCTATCTCATGCTTCACATAGACTACAATAAAAATTTCAAAGCCATTGGGCAAGCAGAACTTGTTGTATCCAAAATAATAGGTGGCACATCTATTTTTAGCATAATTAGGAAACCCTATTGAAAAGTGTCAAGCAATAGATTTCTCATTTTTCCTAGCATCATTCTAGCATAAGAACAGCACTCACCAAATTTTACCCTTATTGGATCTATAGAAAAATTATGAAAATTCACACAAGATCCATCCATGCAAACAAGAGAATTTTCTATCTCCTACATATAGTGTCCAAAATATATGAAAATTTAACTACAAGCTATTCATGATATGAGCAGTACACCACAAAAATTTCATGCCATTTGGAGCTACATAGAAAAAGATATAATTACCCCTATTTCTTTCATGATTAAAAGAGATAATTAGTAACTCTATTTTTCATAACAGAACATAGCATAAATTATATTTTTAATAAAAACTAGACATTATCATGAACCCAGCAAAATTAGAACCACATCATTTGAATCTACCAACTAGGAGATACACATTTTTGAATATATACACAAATCTGTGAAAAGAATAAAACAAAAACAAATTTGAAACCCTACTCTACTGCTGGGCCGGCCCGGTCAGACTTGGTGGCCCATGCAACATGCGCTGGTGCGGCCCAAATGTGACGCGGCCCACGCTGACTCCCGCCTGAGAACGATGGCTGACGCGCGGGTCCTGCCCAACAGAGAGACAGACAGGGGAGGAAGAAAGGACGACAGCGTAGCTCGTCGCCGGTGGCCTCTTTGGCGAGTCCAGCGGTACTATGATGTTCTCCTCACCCGTGCACATCTAGCAGTGCCCTCAATTGAAGCTATTGCTGTGGTTAAAGGGGGTGGTGACGACCATGGCGGCGCACGGCCATGGCATGGCCGGCTCCGGCGAGACGACGGCGTCTCGGCCCTAGTGGTCTACTCGACGAGCTTCAGCGTCACACACAGTAGCTAGCGCAAGGGAGAGAAGGGATGGAAAGGTCACGGTGATAGTTGGTCGCGTGGAATGCCAACTCCGGCGAGGTCCCGCTATGGCGGCGGTGGAAGAACTGGCGATTACGCCCTTACCAAGGCTCAAATGGACCGACTGAAAGGTGGAGGTGGTAGAGGAGATCACGACGAAGCGAGGAGCAAGATGGCCGGCACATTTTTGTAGTGGTGAGCATGCAAGGCAACAGCGACGCTCGGTCAGAACTAGAGGGGTTGCAGCGGCTTGGCGCTGCGCGCGGTGAAGGCGAAAGAGAAGCAAATGGAGTAGGCAAGTGCGTCGGGCAGGCGCACGAGGTGCTCATGTCGCGGCCAACAGCGCCAGGATGCCCATGGTGCGTGGCAGTTCGAGTAGAAGACCGGCGACGGGTGGCGAACACGCGACGTTCGTTGTCTGATGACTGTCAGTTACTATAGATCACATTCAGACAACGGGAATCGCCTGATAGCGCGACTTCATCGTTTTAATACGGCTAAACCGTTGGTCCGTTGCAAAAACAGTGTACATGAAAATTGTAGGTCTACCATCCATCTACAATTTCTTTTCAAGGACCATCATCTAATTCGCCATGGATCAGAAGTTACGTCAAGCCAAAGTTGGCTTGATCCAACTGAAAATGCAGTTAGGACTTCGAATTATTTTTCAGTGTTGAATCCACCATCAAGAATGACTTGTGAGCCATGTTTGAGGATGTTCCACACATTTTCATGAGTTGATCATAAAACAACTTTTGTTCCTTGATAAATCAGCTACAACTTTGGTAAAGGGTGCACAACCATGCAAAGTCTCTAAGTTGGTCTTTTGAATCAGTCAATCAGTGTCACTCTGAGGTTCATTTCAAGTCAAACCTCTCCAAAAGGGCAATTTGGTCATTTTGATCTACATGAACAATGTCCCAACAATTACCCTAAGTGTAGTTAAGGTGTATTAGACCATAATCAACCACTTTACACAATTGTTATACCAACTTCTAATGATCACATGTGATGTAGCAAACAAAAACAACCAATTCACTCAAATGTTGCAATTTCATGTTTCATGACATTGTTGTTATTTTATACTTGCCACATTCCTACCATGTTGCCATGTTTCAAGGTATGAGAAACTCATGTTGCATTCACATGTTGCACTACTACCATTCATAAGCAATCAAGTATGAAACAATCAGAATTTGCGAATGTTGCATAAGTATGTTTCAGTGACAATGGCATGATGACATGGATGATGCATATGTTTATGAAATGAAATGCAATTTTGTGGAAGCCAAACACCTAGGGTGTTACAGCCCTCCCCCCTTAGAAAAATCTTGTCCCGAGATTTAGAAAGCGTACCAATCAGTATAGCAAGCCAGATAATTTTCCTTTAAATAATCTTCTTGCTTCCATGTTGCATCCCGATCACTATGATTACTCCAAACTACCTTGTACAACTTAACTACTCGCCTACGAGTCACTCTTTCTTGAGTATCCAGAGCTCGCACTGGCTTCTCCCCATAAGAAAGATTAGATTTCAAGTTGATTTTCCTCGTTGCTATTCTTTCCTTAGGAATACGAAGACACTTCTTCAGCTAGGACACATGGAATACCAGGAATATAGCTCCCATTTCATGGGGTAGATCGAGTTTATAGGCTACTCTTCCACTTTTCTCAATAATGCGGTAAGGTCCAACATATCGAGGCTCAAGCTTCCTTTTGATTCCAAAACGTTTTACTCCTTTCATAGGGGATACCTTTAGATAAACATGGTCACCTACTTCAAACTCAGTAGGTTTTCTTCTCTTATCAGCGTAGCTCTTTTGTCTAGCCTAAGTGGCAGTCATATTCTTTTGTATAGTTTGGACTTGCTCTTTGGCTTCTTTTACAAAATCAATACCATAGAATCTTCTTTCTCTGAGTTCCACCCAGTTCAAAGGAGTCCTACACTTGCGGCCATAAAGAGCTTCAAAAGGAGCCATTTTGATACTCTCTTGATAACTGTTATTATAAGAGAATTCAGCGAGAGGCAACCATTCCTCCCAAGAGCCTTTGCAAGAGATAAGACAAGCTCTAAGCATGTCTTCAAGAATTTGATTAACACGCTCAGTCTGTCCTAATGTTTGTGGATGATAGGCAGAACTGCGGATTAGATGAGTGCCAAGATTCTGATGTAAGCACTCCCAAAAGTGAGCCGTGAATTGTGGTCCTCTATCTGAAATAATGGATTTGGGTACACCATGGAGACGTACCACTTGTTGAAAATAAATCTCAGCATAATTATGAGGGTGATAGGTAGACTTGACCGGAATAAAGTGAGCAGATTTAGTTAGACGATCTATGATAACCTAGATGGAATCACAACCCTTTTTGGTAGTGGGTAATCCAACAATGAAATCCATAACAATTTCTTCCCACTTCCAGCCAGGAATAGAGAGTGGCTGCAATAATCCGGGCCTCATGTGAATAGCCTTGACTCTGCAACAGTTATCGCACCTTGCCACGTAGGCTGCGATTTCTTTCTTCATCTTGGTCCACCAATAATACAGCTTGAGATCTTAATATATTTTACTGCTACCAGGATGGATGGACAATTTAGAAGAATGGGCTTCAACCATAATTTGATTTCTAAGTTCTTTGTCTTTGGGTACTACCAGCCTATCATTAAACCAGAGAATTCCTTTGTCATCGACCCTAAAGTGCTTGGTCTCTTGATCTTTCATCTTCCGCTTGATGTGAAACACACCCACATCAGTCTTCTGGAGTTTGATAATTCGACTTCTAAGAGAGCAATCCACAGTGATATTGTGGAGTACTATAGGATGAAGGAGGTGTGCCAGATGAAAGTCTTCACTAACTAAGGAATTGCAATGGGCCTTTCTGTTTAAGGCATCAGCAACCACATTTGCCTTACCAGGATGGTAGTGCACTTGAAGGTTGTTGTCGGGGACCTAATACCGAGGTACCCCAGAAGGTGGAACCAATAACCACCGAACGTTAAAAAACTTCTGGATGCATAAGAGCACCATTTCATCCCTTGTTTGAATAATAGGAGTTTGGTTCCACCTCGCCCGATGCCTTTTGAGATAGCTCTGCCTCGTTCGAGGGCTTAGGGTTAGTCTCCGTCTCGTCTGACGCCTTTGGGGCAGGCTCGGTCACGACCGAGGGCCGAGGGATAGGCTCCGTCTCGCCTGATGCCTTTGAGGTGGCTCTGCCTTGCCCGAGGGCTCAGGGCTAATCTCTGCCTCGCCCGATGCGTTTAGGGCGGGCTCGGTCTCACCTGAGGGCTGAGGGATAGATTCTGCCTTGCCTGACCCCAGAGGGGCAAGGTCGGTCTCGCCCAAGAGATAGGGATTGGTCTCCGTTTCGCCTGATGGCAAGGAATGAGCCTCACCCTGCTCCATATCGAAAGACTGGATTCATGTTACCTGACAACTTTTCCCTATTCCCTCAAGATGATAGGTACAAGGCGAGACAAGACGTTCGGGTCAACCATGGCTCCAGGGACCATACCCTATGCCCTAGTAGGAAAAGTACTGCCAAGGGATGATGAGACATGTGCTTTAGACCCTTTTGGGCGCCGCAGAGCCCGAAAGGTTGCACAGGTGCATGTTCCTCACCCTATAGAGATGTAGGCGCCGCCTTCAGCCCTAGGACACGGAATCCGATGAAGATATACGACAACCACTATGCTCCAGAGAAGGATTTCCTATCTCCATGAATGACGGATATCCCATCACCACGCAATGGACCCGAGGGAGTGGTGCCCGCTTCTTGACCCCTCAGGTCCGCCAAGTCAGAAGGCCTTGACCATGGCATTACACCGAACCCCAACCTCTCGTCCCTCCGACAAAGACTCACAGAAACTAGAAGGCATGCAGAGCAAGGCCAGGAGAGGCTAATAAGTCAAAACGACTAGACTATAGCCCATACCCTGCATAGGGCAGCATTCTGTAATCAACCTAACATTCTACAGAGACATCAACAGTATTATAGGCACCTATCTTCCTTCACACTCATCAGGATGAAAAATAGGGCCAGGTATATGTGAGACACAAGATTAGGTAAAGCCCTTATCCTTGTAAAGCCAGCCCCTTCATCTATAAAAGGGGATGCGCTTCTCCCATCAAAATGGGGGAGAAAAAACTTGGGACCGAACAAGAAGACACACCTACATATAGTCAAGCTGCTACGAAGCTCTTGGCCTCCTTTTAACCCTTCCATCAGAGACTTGGGACCAGTCCCTCTCTCAATCATTTGTACCCCTTACTACAGACCGTTCACGGTGCTAATAACACGAGCAGCAACAAACTAGACGTAGGGACATTCGGCCCGAACCAGTATAAATCTTGTGTCCTTTAGCGCACCATCCGAGCCTAACACGCATTACTATAAATTTACTTGCCGGTGCTCATACGAAAGACCATTAGTTGGCGTGCCAGGTAGGGGCCTTTGCGCGTTCCAGAAAAGGCCTCGGATGGCCACCCATGCAATCAGCTGGGCCCCAGGTGCACATGTGCATTTCGGCGACCTAGATTTCATCATCACACTAGGAGAGATGGCGCTCACTCACACAGTTGCCTTGTCTCTCCCTTCCATCGATCTTAGCTGTCTTAGGCTTGAGGGCCCGCCGAGCAACTCCCTTGGACCCTAGTCATCAAGGGAGGTCACGCACAACGTCACTCTATGTCCGGAAGGTCCTATATGGAGCGCCCCGATAGCATTTCCGTTCGGTCTCTGCAACGCTGCGGTGACTGTTGGCCACCCTCTAGCACTACGTGTGGTTCAGTCACCCATGGACATTGAGTTCATGGGGGTTATTGAGCATGATATGGAGACCCTCTATGGGCTCCTCAACGAGGAGCTAGGATCATTCTCCAGCTCAGATTCTAGTAGGGGGAGCCACGACCCTTCCTGGGGATGCTTCATGATGTAGACCCCCGAGGGTCATGTCGAAAGTGTCTCCAGGGAAGAGGTCACCCCTACAAACAACCCTGATGGCAGATCCAGGGAAGAGATGGTAGCCCCATCTCGCCTAAGGATGGAGCAGCTGAGGGCCCATCAGCAAGAGATCAATGAGGCCGGGCAAGGGCTCGTCCGGGAGTACGGGACATCAATCGTGAGATTGAGCGCCGCAAAGACGGGGGGGCACGCGTGCGCCACGGCCCGCACCATACACCAAAGGATCCTCACTGACGATGGGACCCTTTCTCACTTTGCTCAAGCTAGCCAAAACATCACCGTAGCAACCACCTTGCTGCATGGCCTTTCGGAGGCCACGACGTCCGAGGATCGCCGCGCTCACCGAGAAATTAGCACGTTGCTTGAGCATGCGGCGGCGCAGCAGGTAGAAAGTTCGTTGTCTCAACGACGCGAACCCAACACCAGCCAGCACACGCCCTTAGTGCATCTCACCAGGGACACATCCGTTCACCAAACACTGCCAGCCGGTAGGCAGCCCTCCGCCGTCCTAGTACATCAACGCCTTAGCCATGGCCACGACGTACACAACATCATCGACACTCGGAAGCGCGCCCACGGTGACGATGGAGAAGCAGCATGCCGCGGCTACCATCCCTGACATGGTGGACGCTATGACAGCAACAAAGACCGAAGCCCGAGCCTCGGCCTGCCAGGTCCGCAGGCCTTTAGTCGGCACATCCTCAATGCCGCGTTCCCCCTAAGGTATCGACCGCCTACCAACATCCCTAAATATTCTGGTGAAACAAATCCTAGGCTTTGGCTCAAAGACTATCGGCTTGCATGTCAGGCCGGTGGTGCGAGTGATGACAATTTCATTATTCATAATCTTCCGCTGTTCTTGGCCGATTCAGCGCGAGCATGGCTGGAGCACCTACCATCCAATGCTATTCAGAGTTGGGTGGATCTGACGGAGATCTTTGTGGGCAACTTCTAGGGCACGTACAAATGCCCTAGAAACCCATGGGACCTCAAGAACTACCACTAGAAGGTCGACGAAACCCTTCATGGGTACATTCGGTGCTTCTCTCGATAGTGCAACGAGCTCCCTAACATCGCCAACGCCAACATGATAGGAGCCTTTCTATCTAGAACAACCTGCTAATCCTTGGTCCACAAGCTAGGACATAGGGGCCCGTAGACTACCATGGAACTCCTAGACATCGCCACTAGTCACGCCTCTAGAGAGGAGGCGGTCAGAGCCATCTTTGATCGCTCCAACGGAAAGATAAGGCGGGACGAGGATGCCGGCAAAGGCGCCTCCAACCATCCCGTCAAAAGGAAGAATAAGAAGCAACGGTGTGACAACTCGCTCGTGGCCGCTGCCGACCGCAAAGGTGGCCGGAAGCCCACGGAGGGCACTCCAAACCACTTCGAGAAAATGCTCGAGAGGCCATGCCCAAACCACGCCTTCCTGGCCAAGCATATATACAAGGATTGCGGCCTCATGCGCAAATACTTGGCCAGGGGCCTTAATAAAGGGGAGCAGGGGAAGGAGACTATTCCCACCATAGACGACACAGAGGAGAAGGACGGCGCCTTCCCAACACTGACCGGTGCCCTCATGATCTTCGGAGGATCAACGGTCTACGACTCCAAGCGTCGCCAGAAACTCGCGCGCCACAAAGTCTATACAGCCGGACCGCCCACGCCAGCCTTCCTCCGATGGTCGGAATCCACCATAACCTTCGACCGAACCGACCATTCGGATGCCGTCCCACATATGGGAAGGTACCCACTTGTCGTCGATCCGATTGTTGGACCAAAGCGGCTCACAAAAGTACTGATGGATGGAGGCAGCGGCCTCAACATCATGTACGCCAAGACTCTCGACGAGATGGGCATCGATCGAATGAACCTCCACCCCATCCGAGCACCTTTCCATGGCATTGTGCCTAGTAGGCAAGCCATGCCACTGGGGCAGATCGACCTACCCGTCACTTTCGAGGATCGGTCCAATTACCGGACTGAGACCCTCACCTTCGACGTAGTGGGGTTCCCGGGGACTTTCCACGCCATTCTGGGATGACCATGCTATGCGAAGTTCATGGCCGTCCCCAATTATACATACCTTAAGCTAAAGATGCCGAGCCCCCGCGGGGTCATCACCATCGGCACCTCCTTCTAACGTGCTTATGAGTGCGAGGTCGAATGCTGCGGACACGCATCCGTAGTCATCGCCTCCAAAGAACTCACCACCCTCAGGGAAGAGGTCATTGAAGAGGCACCCGACGCGAAGAAATCAACCGGGTCGTTCGAATCAGTAGAAGGCTCCAGGGAGGTCCTCTTGGACCCCAGCAGCTCCGAGGGCAAAAAAGTCCATATCGGGACCGCACTCTCTTTCGAATAGGAAAGCGCGCTCGTCGACTTCCTCCGCGACAACAAAGACATCTTTGCGTGGAAACCCTTGGATATGTTGGGCATCCTAAGGGAGGTCACTGAGCATACTCTCTAGATCCTCCCAGGCTCCAAGCTGGTAAAGCAATTCCTACGCCGCTTCGACGAGGAGAAACATAGGGCCATCGGTGAGGAGATAGCCAAACTACTAGCCGTAGGATTCATTAAGGTAGTATACCACCCAGAGTGGTTGGCGAATCCCGTTCTTATGCCAAAAAAGAGCGGGAAATGGAGAATGTGTGTCGATTATACCGGCCTCAATAAAGCGTGTCGATAGGATCCATTTCCTTTACCACGAATAGACCAAATAGTCGATTCCACCTCAGGGTGCAAAACCCTCTGCTTCCTTGACGCATACTCCGGTTACCACCAAATCGTGATGAAAGAGTTCGACCAGCTCACGACATCTTTTATCACCCCCTTCGGATTGTTTTGTTACATTTCAATGCCTTTCGGTCTGAAGAATGCTGGGGCAATGTACCAGCACTGTATGCTCAGTTGCTTTAGAGACCTCATCGGGCATCGTAGTCAAATCCAAACGAGCTGACCACCTTGTCGCCGACCTTGAGCAAACCTTTGTGAAACTCTAGGCAAACAGCATCAAACTCAATCCTAAAAAATGTGTTTTTGGGGTCCCAAGGGGCATGCTGCTCGGCTTCATCATCTCTGAGCATGGCATCGAAGCTAACCCGGAGAAAATATCAGCCATTGCAAGGATGGGCCTGATTCAAAACGTAAAGGGGTTTCAGCGGATCATAGGGTGCCTTGCCGCCCTCAGCCGATTCATTTCATGCCTCGGTGAACGCGGACTCCCCCTTTATTGACTCCTAAAGAAATCTGACCGCTTTGAGTGGATAGCCGAGGCTCAGGAGGCGCTTGACATGGTTAAGCAATTTTTAACTAAACCTCCGATCCTAGTTCCTCCATGCAACGGAGAATCCCTCCTACTATATATATCGGCCACCACCCAAGTAGTCAGCTCTGCCTTAGTGGTAGAACGAGAGGAAGAGGGGCATGCTTTCAAGATATAGCACCCTGTATATTTCATCAGCGAGGTGTTATCTGACTCCAAAACCTGCTACTCCCAAATCTAGAAACTCCTCTACACCGTCCTCATCACCAAAAGGAAGCTACGCCACTACTTCGAGTCACACCCCGTGATAGTAGTGACGTCGTTCTCCCTCGACGAGGTTGTCCATAGCCATGACGCTACGGGAAGAACCGCAAAGTGGGCACTCGAGCTAATGGATCAGGGCATTTCTTATACCCCCCGAATGGCGATCAAATCCTAGGTACTAGCTCACTTCATCGCAGAGTGGATCGAGGTTCAGATGCCACCAGCGGTCGTCGATCAAGAGTACTAGACAATGTACTTCGACGGATCACTGATGAAGAAAGGCACTGGAGCAGGACTAGTTTTTGTGTCTCCCCTCGGGGTCCACATGAGGTGCATGGTTCGGCTTCATTTCCCCTCATCAAACAATACTGCAGAATACGAAGTGCTCATCAATGGCCTACGAATTGCCATTGAACTAGGCATCCGACGCCTCGACGTCAAGGGTGACTCTCAGCTAATCGTCAACCAGGTCATGAAAGAGTCATGCTGTCATGACACCAAGATGGAGGCATATTGTCAAGAAGTCCAACGGCTGGAGGACAAGTTCAACGGCCTCGAACTCAATCACATCCCAAGGCACCTCAATGAAGCAGCCGACACGCTTGCAAAAGCAGCGTCTGATCGAGAGCCAGTCCTGGCAGGCGTCTTTGCCAACGACCAACAAAAACCCTCGGTACGCTACATGGGGTTGGAACAAGCCAATGATGGCCCATCTAGTCCGACCCTAGGGGCCGATCCTCCAACTGTTCTGCCCGACCCCAAGGTCATGGAGCTTGAAGAGGACCTAGCATCAGAGTCTGACCCTCTCGATGACTGGAGAATGCTTTACCTCGACTACCTCCTCCACGACATGCTACCGGCAGACAAGATGGAAGCCCGACGACTCGCATGACATGCCAAGTCCTTTGTCCTTGTAGAGGGCGAACTCTACAAATAGAGTCACATTGGGATTCTGCAACTCTATATCCCTGGTGAACAGGGAAAACTCCTGCTGGGCGACATCCATGGTGGAGTCTGCGGTCATCATGCCGCACCAAGAACTTTGGTTGGAAATGCATTCCGACAAGGTTTCTACTGGCCCACTGTAGTAGCCGATGCCGAGCAAATTGTATGCACCTATGAAGGGTGCCGTACTACGCTCGACAAACACACCTCCTAGCCCAGGCTCTCCAGATGATCCCCATCACATGGCTCTTCATGGTCTGGGGGCTCGACCTGGTTAGGCCACTCAAAAAGGCGCCCGAGGGCTTCCCCACCTGCTTGTCACCATAGACAAGTTTACAAAATGGATTGAAGCTCGACCAATATCCACGATCAAATCTGAGCAAGCAGTGCTGTTCTTCCTTGACATCACCCATCGCTTTGGAGTACTGAACTCCATCATCATAGACAATGGCACGCAGTTCACCGGTAGGAAATTCGTTCGATTCTATGACGAACAACACATCCGAATCGACTGGGCAGCCGTCGCACACCCCTGGACGAACGGGTAGGTCAAGCGCACAAACGGCATGCTCCTTCAAGGCCTCAAACCTAGAATTTTCAACCAGTTGAATAAGTTCGGTGCACGCTGGCTCGCTAAGCTCTCGGCCGTGCTCTGGAGCCTAAGGACAACTCCTAGCCGGGCCACCGGCTACACACCCTTCTTCATGGTCTATGGTTCCGAGGCCGTTCTCCCAACAGACCTTGACTATGGAGCACCAAGAATCAGAGCATACGACGAATAGGGAGCTGAGGCATCCCACCAAGACGCCATGGACCAG
Organism: Miscanthus floridulus; assembly: GCF_019320115.1. Lineage (NCBI taxonomy): Eukaryota > Viridiplantae > Streptophyta > Magnoliopsida > Poales > Poaceae > Miscanthus > Miscanthus floridulus. The sequence continues at coordinate 36,423 of NW_027098278.1, forward strand.
CTAGAAGAAGCCCATGACGTCGCCCTCCTCCATTCGGCCAAGTACTAGCAGGCGTTGCGATGGTACCACAGCTGACGGGTGCGGGGTCGAGCCTTCAATGTCGGAGACCTTGTCCTCTGTCTTGTGCAAAGCAACAAGAACCACCACAAACTCTCCCTGCCCTAGGAAGGGCCCTACGTCATTGTGGAAGTACTTCGCCCAGGCGCCTACCAGTTGAAAACCATCAACACTCTACTACAAGTACTACTATGGTCGCCGCGCCACGCTCTCCATCGGCGATGCCTGGGGCATGTACACAGGCCAGCTCGTCTACTGCGGTCGCCACGCCATGCTCCCCATTGGCGACGCCCAGGGCATGTACACGGGCCAGCTCGTCTACTGTGGTCGTCGTGCCACGCTCCCCATCGGCGACGCCTGGGGCGTGTACACGGGCCAGCTCGTCTACTACGGTCGCCGCGCCATGCTCTCCATCGGCGACATCCCGATATCCCACCGCTTCGTAGGATCCTCGAAGGCGCCGCCATCTGCAATGCCTCCGCCAGGGCGTCCGGGGACTACGCCATCGTCGTCAGCCGCAACCCCGATAGTGACGCCTCCACTGAGGCGTCTAGGGACTATGCCATCGTCATCAACCGCAACCCCGACAGCGATGCCTCTGCCAGGGCGTCCAGGGACTATGCCATCGTCGTCAGCCGCAACCCCAAAAGGAGGAGCACAGCAGACAATGGCACAGTCGACGACGTACGACACCCACCGGTGCCTCTTCTCCTTCAGCAGCAGCGACTCCTCAACAAGGGCGGCACGCACCATCTCATCTACGCTGGATAACCTCTAGCTCGACATCACGCTCCAGATTCATGAGCGAATCTGTGAGTTTTCTCTCTCTCTGGCATTACTCTTCCTCACTCAGGAACCACCGCGACGCACGGATGCATTCGGCGGAAAGGAAGGAGAAAGAGAAATAGCGGCTCAAAGGCAGAAGAGGAGGTGGGACAAGAACTCCCCTCCCCCTCCCTATATAAAGAGGAGGCACTGTAGCTAAGGAAAGGAGAAAGGTTGGACGAAAAACCCTCTCCCTTCCCCTCTTTAAATACGGAATCAATGCTGATTGATACCTGAGGGGACACGCCGAAACTGACAGGATGCGCCCCGGTCGACGAGGTGTCCCTCCTTGGTCAAATTGAACACTGCCTAGGTATGGCCCGCCACTAACCCACATAGGCAGACAACCCCTCGCCTCCCCATGCAGGACCACGGGATGATCTGATGATAGGACCTTTTGGATCTCCTAGGCTGGCCATTCGGCCCAGAAGAGACAGCGAACAAACGTCCAAAGAAAAATAAGCATCTCAGCCTTCTTACTTTACACATTAAAATTCATTCTCGAGCTTCCGACCCCGTCAAACGATGGGAACACGAACATCACTCGGGGGCTATAACAACCCAAAAATCCACACACTAAAAATACCAACTACAAATTTTTTTCTTAAAACACCCATGTGATGATGAGTGTCATGTATAGAAAACCCAACCTAAGAGATGCATTAAGTCTAACCCCAACCCAAGTTAACACATAAGCATGGCATGTCATTAGTTAATTGTGTTTATTTAAATTCTAACAAATAAAGTATTGCATGCTTTGTTAATTCAAAATGTGATTTGGATTTCCATTTGAGTTATGATATGCTTAACAACTCCAATAAATTTGGTGCACCCATTTTGAATTCAAAATACCCAAACCAAATTTGAAATCAAATGAAGGAAGAAGAAAAAGAAAACAGAAAAAGGAAATGAGGAAGAAGGCCTCGCAGCCTAGGCTGCTCGGCTTCATGGCCCACGAGCCGGCCCAGCGCATCGCCCGCGCACCCATCTGCCTCGCTCGTAGCCGCTGCCCGCTAGACCCCGCATGTCAGTCACCCCTATCTACAGTGTCGTCCTCCTCACCCATGCCTCAACCACCTACGCGATCGGCGCCCAATAGAAGTGGCAGGGGTGGGCCAGGGGGTCACGCCCGGGGCATGACCCTATCCCCTTGCGCCACACCCACATAACCCCGCACCACCGTCTGATGCGATGCACATGCCTCCACCGCATGATGCCATCCACCATGGGAGGCATGGCGCTTGGCTATAAAGCCAGCCCACATGCCGCTCACGCCCGGCGCCCTAGCCTCTCCCTCAGCCTCCGCCGCCGCTTGGTAGCCCAGCAGCCGCACCACACCAAGAGAAGAGGGCCGTGAAGGAGATCGTGAGAGGAGGATCAGAGCCCCCGCACACTACCGAAGTCGCCGGAGCCAAGGGTGACGCCATCGTCGTCATCACGGTCATGGGTCGGCACCGCACGGCACTGTTTCCGAAGCTACACAGCCGTAACTCATCACTGCACCGCTATCCCCTCCTCCACAACACCTATGGTGAGCCCCGGTTCATTCCCTGCTCACCACTGGACCTTGCTGCTCCGGCCATGGCGCTCCATACCATGAGCGCATAGGCCAAGGCCATTCCCGGCCTCTAGGCACACCAGCACAGCACACTCACGTTGACCGTGACCATCCCTGAGCCCTTGGACGCTATAGACCTCTCCAAGTTCCCTGGACGCTGTAGCCAAGCATGCATGCTATGCTCATGACGCCGCTGCCATGGCGCAGCCACCACCAGAGCACCAGACCACCTCCGAGCACCAGACCACCTCCGAGCACTAGACCACCGTGTTGAGCACTAGACCACCGGTCCGAGCACCAGACCACCGTGCCAAGCACCAAACCACTGGTCCAAGCACCCGACCACCGGTCAGAGCATCGACCACCATGGTCAGTACTGCTAGGAGCGCCTGGCACCTCCTTGCCTCACCCGTCCCATTCACTAAAGCCACGGGCAACTCACGCGCATGCCATGACCACCCCGCTAGAGCCCCGTGGTTCACCCGCGTGCATCACCATCGTCACTACATCGCCGTGCCTGCCAGGACATCCCTACCAGCCACCTGGGGGTCCAAAGCCTCGCCCTGAGCCCTGGACGCCTTCGTCGTGCACCCACGAAACCACAGGAGCCCTCATCTGCCTAGTCGAGCCACCAAAGAGCCTACAAATGCGACCTCACCACCGGCGAGCACTGTCGAGCCACCGTTCGCCGTGGCTAGCGCCTCGTTGAGCCCCGGCCGCCACTTAGACTCCACCATCGCAGTCGCCATAGCCTGGGGTAGCCTTTCCCCTCCCCAATTGGGCACCAGCACCGCCACAAAGGCTCATAGCCAGCTCGCCGCCGGTAGGAGCACCACCACGGGAGAAAAACAGGGGAACACCCCCTCATCGGCCACCCATGCGTGAGCTCGGTGCACGTGAGCCGAGCCAAGGAGGAGAGATGGTGGACTTGGTCCACCATGCGCCCTACCGTAAGTCCATGGACCATGAGCGCTGGTCCACTGTGAGTCACACGGTGTGAGCCGCGCTATGGACGAAGCCCAATAAGAGCCCATGGCCATGACGTGGCAGCGTCACAACGTGCCACGTGTTCGGCCCGGCTCGGCCCAGACCGGCCCAACCCAAAGCCCATTTGAGACCTGGCCGTGTTGACCATTGA
>NW_027098279.1:0-26581 GCF_019320115.1 Miscanthus floridulus
GAGAGGCACGTGCACGTACCATGGTGACGCCCGCGACGGCTACGGAGGCAGCGGCGAGGCGAGGAGCACGACTGGCGGAGGTGCAGCCGTGGAGGCGGCGCTTCTAGGGCTTGCGGGGGGGGGAGTGTGAGGAGCGCGGGCGGTGGCCTCTCGCCGGACCGGGAGATGCAGGCGCGCCGCGCGGGGAGAGGAGAGGAGATTTGCGAAAGCGGGCCTGCGTGGGGAGACGAGGTGGAGAGGTAGCAAACGGGCTAACGGGTCTCCTCGGTAGCGTGGATTGGATCTGGACTCTGGAGTGGAGGCCGTCAGCCTGTTCGTTGGACTCGTCGTAATTTTCTCTCACATAAATTAGACAGCAGTATTTTTTTACGAACTGTAGCAATGATATGAACCAGCCAATCAAACAGGCTGAGGTGTGTTTTTTGGTTGGCCTTTTTGGATCGTGGGATGTTGCAGCCTGTTCGTTTTGTTGTGGCTTGTCGTAAACGATAGTAAATTTCCAGTCGAAATAGTATTTTTCTCTCACATAAACCAGCCAACAGTACTTCTTTACGAACCAGCAACGAAACGAACCAGCCAACCGAACAGGCTATTGACTTGTCCTGCTGACGTAGTGATTAAGCAAAGCTGGGTGGCTGTCTTGGATGGTTTCAAAATTTTGAAATTAGATTGCTAGTCTTTAAATTCAAACTTTATCATCTTTGATTAGTAATTAGTTCAATTACATAAAAATTTTATAATACGGTAGTGGTTACATTAGACTTGTATTTAGAAATACTTTCTAATGATTAGAATTTTAATATAATGAATTACTATATATAATAAGAAAAAAATGTGATTAAAAGTGTTATCTTGAGGACTGTGATAAGTTAAATCATATCTCATATTCTAGGACGGATAGTATAAATAAAGGAAAAAGTCTACTTAACTCCCCACCTTTTATACTTGGTCTACTTCACCCCCAACTATGAAACCGTCTGTTTTACCCCCCCCTAAACTTTTTAAAACCGTCTATTTTACCCTCTGGGCGGTTTTCAGCGGCGGTTTTGCTACAGTAACAGCGTCTCTGCTACAGTAACAATGTGCTTGCTACAGTTGCGCGGCTTTGAATTTCCTTTTTTTTATTTTCGGTGAATTTTTAAAAAATCATAGTAAATCATAGAAAAATCATAAAATAAAAAATCTAATTTTATTGAACTCCACATGAGTAGATCTACACAGTGAATATATAATAAGGTATGCTTTAGTACAAATTTTTTTTTGTAGCTTTAGATTAATTGGAAAATCTAATTTTCTTTGTAATTAATTAGAATTTATATAACTAAATTATACATAGTCCAATGAATACGAATTTTTTACTATAGTTCAAGCATACAATAATTAGCGTACCATAAAAATTTCACCATAATTGGACCATAGAAGCTGCAGCTATGAATTATTCCAATTAATTACAGACAAAATTAGATTTTCCAATTAATCTAAGGCTACAGTAAAAATTTTGTACTAAAGCATACCGTATTATATATTCACTATGTAGATCTACTCATGTGGAGTCCAACAAAATTAGATTTTTTTATTTTATGATTTTTCTATGATTTACTATGATTTTTCAAAAATTCACCGAAAATAAAGAAAACAATTCAAAACCGCTGGTACTGTAGCAAACCCGCTGTTACTGTAGCAGACCCGCTTTTCTATAGCAAAACCGCCCAGGAGTAAAATAGACGGTTTTAGAAAGTTCAGGGGGTAAAACAGACGGTTTCATAGTTGGAGGGTGAAGTAGACCAAGTATGAAAGGTGGGGGTTAAGTAGACTTTTTCCTATAAATAAATTGTCCCTGGATGTTATCGGTTGCAATTTATCATCGTTTTACTAGGAGAATATATCTTATCCATAGGAGTTGATGTTTCATGGGTAGAAATCAATTTGATTCTGGTGCACTATAGGCCATTGCATGCAAGTTTACAAGGAGATGGGCATACACCCTACATTTTAGGCTTAGGATGTTTTAGTTTTGTCCAAAGCTAAAATGTACCAAGTTATGAAAAATAACCAAATTTTATAAAAAAATATCTTGATTAAATCCAATGAAATATATTGGTACTGTATTTATTTGTTCTTATAAAAGTTAATGTATTTTTTATAAACTTGATTAAGGTCAGAAAAAATAACTTATGGCAAAACTAAATATTTTATATTTTAGAAAATATAGTATGCCATGCATGTTACAAGGCACATATGGCATAAGGACTCTAAAGGCTTCATCAATGCAAGCTTAGGCTTGAGCCAACAACTGCGATGTATGTAGGCACGAAACACCTTGCGCTCCTAAATATCCCAACCCAAGGTAACACTCACAAGGTTGCATGTTTGGCATGGTTTAGTTTAACTACTTTTCATGGGAAAACTGCTTTCGCTTGTGCTCTTAGTTGCAAACTATTCAGTCGCGGTGTGTTGGGTGTCTATTGCGCCCAATGTCTAGCTCAGTGACTCCATGCGGCTTCGGTTAGGATGGAGACCAATACTGCCTCTCCAAAGTTTTCCTATGTCTCTACCGGAGCCACAACCCACAAACACAAGCATGACATAGATGCTCAAATTTGAACATAACGCTAGAGCTCCATTGCACGGACCTTACGTGGTCATATCATGTGCCTTAATTAGTGATATGAAACGTGGTGTGTAGGCATTACAAAATATGTTTGCTAAGAAGGAACCAAGAGGAAAATATAAGACAATAATTGCACCACTCTACTCCTTCGTTAATACATTCTTCTGCTGGAACGAAATAAGCCCCTCTCTCGCCGCCTTTCTGGCCTTTTGGATGACTTATGACTCATGCGGCACCCCTAACTCCTACCGCTGCAAATCCTCGATGTCATTTTTCTTCCTTCTCGCTTAGTTGGAGAAGTCTACTACAACTTGCACAACTGTGAGGCCTCGCTGTGTCACGATTCTTCTCTCCATTGGTGAAGACAACATTTTTCTTGGCCTTGATGCTTAGATTGGTAGAGATCTAATGGCCACCGCTATGGTTATTATCACATATGGTAGTTAGGTCCATGGCCACCGATATTGGATCCATCGGACGACGCCTCTGTCAACTCAGGAACTCAGGTATCCAGCCACAATATATGGGTGGTTGAAGACGCAAGGCTCCAAGCGTGTGATAATGTGGCTTTTTTGTGTTGACTTGGGAGGGCATTATGATATGTACTGATGGTGCTTGATGCAGCTCTAGCCCATGGTGTGAAGTAAATGGTCTCGTTGCCATGATAGTTCCCTCGTTGGTCAGATTTTGCGCATCCCCTTCGCCTTTATTACCCCGTCCCATCGACGCTCTTTACCTAAGTTAGCCTCCTTATATTCTACATATCAAGCCAGGAAGCTTCGAGGAACTTGGTTATGGTGGAACGATGTTGCTGCAGCAATATGGTGTTCTGGCAATAGTTTGTCGGTCAAGTGGGTTGGCTATTTGTGGGGCATTAGATAGATAAAATTATTAATGAAAGCCTTGCTAGACTATTGCTTAGCATCGACGATGATATCATCATTGGTCGTGTTTTCTTCCTTGATACATCATAATTGGCAATTTGCCACTTCTCGATACCAGTTTTGAGTAAAAACCTTGCTCCAGTTTTGAACGTGTAGCAAAAGCGATTCATGTTGATCATGTCTTCAGTGAGGACACTGCTTTGGATGATCTTCTATGTGCAATAATGCTTTGTTGGAATTCTAGCTTAGCTCATACGTCCATTGGTTTCATTATTTCCATTGGCTTGGCTTGATTTGGGAAGTGAGCTTTTTGTAGAGTCGAGCTATTTGTTAAGTCAACCTACTAGCTCGACAACTATGTCATGTAGTTCATGTTCTTCTATTCTGGCATATGCTTGATGTAGGTTTTGGGTGCCATGTTGTCTGGAGACTTGGAAGTCGAGGGCCGCTTGATTGTTGTATGTACCTGGTTGGGGAACGATGACCAAAATTGTGCTCGCTCATTATTAGACCTGTTATGTTTTTTTCATAGTGTATAACTCACTTATTTTACAATAATTTATTAATAGTTAAAATGTCACATCAAGGAGACTAGGACATATGGGATATCCTAATGTCCTTTATTTTCTAATTGAAGGATGTATAAGAGAAATTGATGGCAATAGTATATGATGAGGGCATCACTCCTTTGAATGCACCCGCTGATCTTCCAACCGTTATGCAAGGTCCAATTATCCGAGCTTAAATGCAACAACTCAATTTAGAGGTGAGCTAATTCTTAAGTGATCATTTCATACTTTTGAGAATAGACTACTACCTAATGATGTTATACTTGCTTAGGAACATTGGAGAGGGGTCAGTGAGGAACTTGGAGAAAGAATGTGGAGGCGAAGAGGATAAGCAAGGACGTCCAAACACATAACCGGATAGGGAGGCCGGGTCCCCAAAAACATGTTTGGATGAGTTCGGAGTCTGCCGCAGCACTATTCACATATGGAGGGAAAAGATAATTTCATAAGCTAACCAATATGTTATTTGGTCTGAGGTCCAAGTTCCATCAGAGTCAATGGGAATCGTCGAAACAAGTCAGCTTCGATAGAGTGATGCCCTCATCAGTATACCTTTGAAAATCCTAGTTTTATATGGACCCGTTTGGAGCATAGAATATTCAGAACACAGGAATAAAAAAACACATAGGATTAGAGTTGCATGTCATTTACAAATATTACTTGGAATTGAAAACAAAGGAAATTCTCTAGTGGAAGCACTTGGATGGAGCATAGAAAACACACACGAATGAGAAGAGAGAGATAGACACAGAAAAGTTTAAAGAGGTTGGAGCTTCAGGGTAGATTTCTCCAAAATTCTTATGAATTGAGCTATTCCATGGAATTTTGTAGGATTCCAAGGTGGCAACATCCTTTGGTCCAAAGGGCCACATAGGAAAAATTCCTTTAGGTTTAATCCAACAAAGATTCCTTCAGCAATCCTTTGTTCCAAAAGGATGCTGAAAATGAAACGGATGGAGCTATTGGTATGTAATTGCTAATATATACACGGTGATGACAAATTTCGTCACGCTGCAAAACCCTGAATGTCAAACACAATCACAGCAGAAGATAGACAGAAGCTGAAACCATGGTAATATTGATTGTTTTGGCAACAATGAAACAATTTGTACAGATCAATCACAGAAAGGCTATACATGGAAAACAAATTTTGCTGTGGTAGACTTTATAGTACACAAGCATCTCCATCTCCTTGCAAGAGGAAGAGTGGAAGACAAATGAACGAAGTTTTTGGTGCAGGGGAACTCTCAGGCTGAGGCCGGAAGCAAAGCGCACAAAAGCCTTCCTTCCTGTGAGCTCTGCGCCGAGCAGGAGCTCTAGTGAGCGCGTACGTGGCGACGAGGGCGGCCACCATGAGCAGGAGGCGACGCCCCTATCGACGGTCTGCCGGTCAATCCCCCGCCTCCCCCGCGCGGCGGCGCCCGCCACCACCGTCTCCTCCATGGCCGACGACTTGCCAGCTGCTGCCATGCTTTTGAGTTCTGACGCCGAGCAAAGGATCAAACCGAGCCTGGTGGCGCACCGTAACTACGGACGCAAGCAGCAACGGAGGGCGAGAAGGAAATACTCCTATGGTTGTGGTGTTGCTGGGAGAGCTTGCTGCCATGGTGCCATGGTGCGGTGTATATATATGCGTGCGTTTGTGAAGTGCATGGAAGGGGCGGCGGTGGAAGGAAGACTTGCTCAAGTAAGTCCGGCCGACGGGTCGGTAGCGAGCCGCCTCGTTTGATCGGTCGGGGGTGAGGCCAAAGGAGACGGAGGACCGCGTGGAATGGAAGGTTCAAAATGCTTCTAGTTCTAGACGCGAATGACGAAAGCGGCGACGGCTGGCTGGCGTGGTTCTTGCTGCGTGAGCGAAGGCGTGCGGCGTGCTGGCGCTTGCCCGTGCCCGTGTGGTGCAGGCACCGGCTTTGACCGACCGGCTCGCCCGTGGGCCCGTGGGGCAGAACCAGCGGGAGCAATCGTCTGACCTGGCGTGATTGATGTGCCTGGGCTGTCTCTGGCAGTTCCTGCGCAGGCCGGGCTTGCCGCAGGTAGGCCCGAGCAGCCCCTTTTGACTTGGTTGCTGACTTGTCGACCGACGAGACGTCGTGGTTCATCAAAAATCAAAATGCCATCCACTAAAAAAAAATCAAAATGCCAAAGTTCGTCACGTAAATCGAGTGAGACGGCACGGCTTTTGTTGAGAGATATTTCTCCTTCTCGCAGATCTTGCCCATCAAAGGAAAGGATCGAGCCACAGCCACCTCATGAGCTTACAGTCGCAGCAAACATGGGTTCCACCGTGTAGGGTAGTCGACGGCCAAAGAAAAGATTCTCTCCCACTTCACGTCGATGTCCCAAACAGCCCTGCAACGTTGGCATCATGCTAAGAATGCATGTGCGTCTGACAGCGTTGGTGCTCAGAGGAAAAAGTTGTGTGCTTTGTGTGTGGTAGAGTGATCAACGCCGGCAGGATTTTTTTTTATTTACTTAGCACCGAGGAAAGTAGATGACTCGAGTCCTGTAATTCTTTTGTTCAGCATTGGTACATACAACGGCTTTTCTCGATGGCTCGAATCTCTCTCCTCTTTCAGCATCGATAAAAAGCAACGTCGTGGGTAGTCTAAATTGCTCGTGGGTAGTCTAAATTGCTCGGATCATCTCGAGGCGAGAACCTACCTCATGTTTTTACTCAGAACTATCACCAGTGGCGGGTAGTTCTAGTAAAAAAATTTCATATGTAATACTATAAAATCCAAACAAAAAGTTCGACAAACATAGCTATAAATTAACCAAATTACGATAATACATTTAAAAGGTTCGAAACTTACATAAATACTCCCTCCATACTGGTAGAGAAAGTCGTTTAGGATATGATTTATCATATCAAGGAGTGATTAATTAAGGGGTATTTTTTCCTGTTTTCCCTAATTAAATAGGGTTGAGGGTATCAACTATCCAACAAACTTTTGTAGCTGGACTGGTAAGCGTGCTGCAGTCTGAGACAGGAGGTCCCTGGTTTGATCCCTCTCGGGCGCGTTATTTTTTTGAAGAGCTCGTGGATTTCGGTGTCTTCGGCCTGGGCTGAGATGAGAGCGACCGTGGGCCGGTTTCTAAAGAGTAGTAATAGAATTTTGGGTCAAATTTGTGGGTAGTACTGGGTCTACCTGGACTACCCACTGGGTCCGCCACAGACTATCACGTGTTTTGGGCCTCTCTCACAACAGCACAGGCCCCCCCACCGCCGCTGGTCCCCTCCCTTCCCCCTCTGGCAACTCGTCGGAGGCCGGAGGAGTGGGGATCCATCTTTCTAATAATTTTCTAGTAGATCAAGTCCTGTTAGGGTTGGTGTTTCTTCGTATTGGAGATTTGTTTCCTCCTCTCCCGATTTGTTTCCTCCACTCCCTTTTCGGCGACGGTGAGGAGGTAGGTGAATTTGGTTTATCTATGGTGACTCTGATGAAGATTAGGGCGACAACTACGGTGTTATCAACTTCCTTGGCATGACGACATAGGGAATTAGGTTTTCAGACGGCGACATCAAGGTAGAGATGATGTTGCCGCCGTGGAATAATTATCTCCGGTCTATTCTTTGTTTTGTTGTGGTTTGATCTGACAATGATGAAAGACTAGGAAGATTTGGCTCGATTTTCCTTTTTCTTCGATGGCAGAAGGAAAAAGAAATAAGACACAAGAAAGAAGAAGATTATGCTCAATTCCGCTAACAGAAATATTGGCCACCGTTCTTAATTTAGGCACCAGTTCTCAACCTATTTGCTGAATGTTTGTTTATGCGATCATCTATTTGAATCGTCATACAGGTTTGAGATTGAGATTTGGAGCTATACGATACATGAGTATCATGTATTGCAGAGTGTTTATAACATGACGATGTATACTCGGCTATAATTACTATAATTCTTCTTTCGTTAAAAAAAAGGAAACTCTGGTTTACTCAGCAACGTTCGAGCCGCCAACTGCCCCGTTCTTCCACCTGTACACGTGTACAGTACGGCTGCCAGCCAGCAACGCCGCCCGGTCGCACCACGCGCTTGACCCGCGCCAAACATCAAACGACGACCCCGTAGCAGTTGCATATCCCCCTCGTCGTGAATCACCGCGAGCGCAGGTCCACCACAGTCACACTCACATCCACAGAGCAGCCTGGAACCCCCTCGAACTAACCAACCATCCCTGCCACCACCTCGCCGCCGCCGTGCTGGACTTGCTGATGATGACGGCCACCACCCCGGAATCGTACCGTGCCGCCACAAGCCCGTACATCCCCGTCGCGGCACACGATCTCAGGAGGCAGATGTCCATGCCGGCCGCTCTCGCGGCCACCTTCGCGTCATGCGGCCCCGGAGGCGGCCACGGATGGCCAAGAAACCTCGGGGACGACGACGACGGCGAGTTCCGCGGGCGCGCGCCCCGGCCCGCAGCAGGCGGCGTGGGGGCGGTGGTCCGCGGGCTGTGGGCGTGGATCGCGAGGGGCAGGAGGAGGAAGGCGGCCGTCATGAGCCGGAGCGGGTCGTCGGTGAAAGAGCAGCAGTACGGGCACGAGGAGTACGCGCAGAACTTCGACGAGGGCGCGCGGCGGGGAGCCCGAGAACCTATCGCGGTCATTCTCCGCGCGGTACGCCAGGCAAGCGCGCCGTCACCGGCGTGGACGAAATCAGCTCTTTTTGCCTATCACTCCGACTCAGACCATCAGTGCTCGGCCGGCGCCATGGTCTTAAGTGATCGACAGGGGCGTGCTCAGTGTTTCAGCCTTGAGCGGCACCATGAACCCATGCCTGTGGCACGTGCGCTGCACTTTGCGGTATTCTTTGGTAACCATGGCAAGGCACAAGGCAGAGACTGTGTAGTGATTAGTCATTAGTGAGACATAAGATAGCATTAAGCATGGTAGTGCAGTTGTGCATTCTTGGCTTTGATGTATGCATTGGTATTGCCTTTTCTCTCCCTCCAAGTTAAGTTTCATCAAGATCTTATGAATTGGCCAGAAGCCCAGTACATACAACTCAATAATATAAGCAGGTTTCTTTGCGTGCCTCCTCAATCCATCTCCAATTGTAGCACTGAACAAACCGAGGAACGAAACTGAATGGCTGAACACACGTACATGTTAACGTAGCAAATACTATGTCGCTTAACATCTTTTCGTCACAAATCGCAAATCAGAGAAAGACAACAAAACATTGTTTGTGTTGAAGAAGAAAAATATCATAAGTGCTGATAGCCTTCTTCACTTCTTCATGCCCACTCTTGCATGTAGTGTCCAGCCATTCGCACGCAGCTCCCTTGGTCGCTGCCTCCCGCTGGTACTCTCCACAGGTGGAATGGTCTGCAGGAGCGGGAAATGAAAATGGAAGAATAAGCAGAGGGTCTGGTGTAGGGATTGGGTCGAACAGGTGGTGTGCACGGTGGCAGGGGTGGAAGGGCTGTACAGAGTACAGACGAACCATGTCAGGCTTGTAGATGTTGTGGACGATGGAGGCACCAGCGAGGAGGGAGGCGACGATGACGACAGAAGACCACGCGAGGGATGGAGTCCCCGTGGGCACCCGGCCGCTGCCAAACCTCTTGCCACCATTCATCCTCGTGAGTCGTGAGTCTGATGCCTCAACCTGTTTGGATAACTAGAATTGAAACTCATTCCAAGAATCGTATTCTAGGAATTATATTAAAAAAAATGAAATACCTAGTAGTTCAATTCAATTTTCTTGTTTGGGTGCACATGGAATAGTTTTGTAAGAAACAATTTCAAATGTTGTTTGGATGATTAAAACCCTATCTCCAAAGATAGCTATCTCTATGCAAACAAGCATGGCATCTCTCTCCTTCCACAAGTAAACCTATTCTTTCTCTAAACAGTAAACCTTCTCTCTACATGGATTTTTGTACACATAATAAGCATAATCTCATAACAATGCAACAAGAACCATTTGATTTATGTAAAAATTGAGGCCTAACCAACAAGGATAACTTCTTTTCTGTAAAATCCAAGCAACACAATTCCATGTATACTAGATTTTAAAAACAATTTATTAGCTCAGGGCACTATTGGTATCATGAAGAAAACAAAACCACAATTGAAGTAAAAGAGGACAAGGAACGTAGAGCTAGCGGCCTAGCACCATCAACTTTTTGTAGTTGACGTGCACCTTTCAAAAAAGTATAAAAATAATCATACATCTCACTGTTTGAGAGTGTTCATCCAGAAAAGCCAGTGATCCATTGTACTCAATGTGTACTAATCTCTATACAGGAATCCTGCTTCCAAAAGACGGGCAGCGGATCGGACCATGTTGCCCGTTAATTCGATAACCGTTGGATCGGACCATCACATGATCTGGTCCGTCCGATGTGGATCGGTGCGGGTCCTCAACCCGCTTGGTCATCTACCCGAGCCTTCACAAAGCTTCACGGGCCGACGCTCGTCCCCCCGCTTCTTCGCATGCTCTGCCGCCTCCGCTCTCTACTACTCCACCCTCTGCTTGCCGCGCCACCTAAGCGGGCTGAATTGCGGACACCAGCGAGCCGGCGGCACACTGGCATGATGGCGAGCTGGCGCTGGCGACTGGCCCTTGGTGCGGCAGCCTCCCGGCCACCGCGTGAGGCGCTGGCGTGGCGGGGATCTGGCGGCAGACCCTCGGCGCTCAACCACCGGCGCGACCGGCGCCGCTCAACCCACCGGCGCGAGTCCCTTGGCGCGGCAGGCCACCGGCGAGCTGGCGAGGCAGCAGGCTCCACGCGCGCAGCATCTAGGGGCAGGATCGACTCGTGGCGGCGGCTCCCTAGGACCTGCCTATGGCGCTCGTCAGCCGCCGGTAGCGACATCGAACCAGATTTTGACTTTGTGCTCAAGATGGATGATGGCCACCATGTGTTCGATGGAATGCTGGCAAGAGGAGAGATAGCCATGCAGCGCGGCGGCGAGGCAGCATGCCGGATTCCGATACAGTGGCGATGTGGGCAGCACAAGGCCTCTCGGATGTGATACGCCCGGCAAGAGATGGCCTATGCAGGTTCATCAGAGTTCCAAAGTTTGTTGTTCTTCATCAGGTTTGAAGCTTATCTCTCATCAAATATCATAAAATTTTGGTTCTGAGCCCTGGGGAGCACCGGAGCAGCACCTTGCTCAACAGAATGTCGTGGCCACCGAGCCTTGTGAAGAGCCGCATTGCTTGGAGATGGAGACGCAACGCCGGCTCACAAGCTCCTAGCTTCTGATACCGATTCACCACTTTCGACCTCCTGCGTGCCTAAGCGCCAGCAAGGACACATTCATACTACAAAGGGAAGAAAGCTTCCACGAGTATGTGAAGAGTAGGAAGCTTAGCTTCGGCCACTTAAACATAGTAAGCAAGCTAAAGAGCTAAGAGAAACAAATATTTTGACATTTGGTTAAGTAAATTGCCAGGTTATGCAGGACGCATCCTTGCCAGGAGTAAGGACATGCTTTGATTGTATTTATCCTCTTTTATCTATAATATAATTAATAAAAAATGTGTTCATAAGAAAAATCTTTTAAAAAAACTGCTAAATAAACTAAGTTTAGGGGAAAAAATGGCATCTGCAGCCTGTCTGATATTATACCTTTTATACGATGCATAGGCCCGTCTGATGCATCTTCACTTTTCACATGCCTCACTGATGGAGTTGACTGTGCTGTCAAATCAGAGGTAATAGAGTGTGCATATGTGATATACTACACCACATTCAATTTATTTTTAGGAATGTGTATAGAACCTACATACAGTTATTAGTTATAGACATATACCTATTCTATTTGTAACTGTTGTGGTGAGTAGATGGCATGTACAGCAATGTTGTACCTTGCCCTGTAGTAGGCGTAGAATTTGGAGTACATGGTCTTCACCGTAGCCCATATGGCAAGCTCATCTTGTACTAACTTTATTCTCATATATATATGTAAAGGTAAGGCCAGCAGCAAAATATCCTAGAAGCACTACACTACTTGTATCCCTGTGTGTTCTAGAGCTCACCTTGAGCAATTCTAACATGAATTTGAACCCTATGAAGCTTATACCGTAACCTGGTCTTTTCTTTCTAATAGGTATATCAACATTTAAAATATGTGGTTAATTTTAGAGAATTAGAGATCAGTCATTGTATACTGGGCTAGTAATCTATGTGGGTCATCCCAGACTGGCCAACTCAACGGTGGGCACGGATAGTTTGTAGAAAACAGAGTTAGTTTCATTCACAACTATTATGATTGTGTAGACCCCAGATAGCATCTGATTCAAATTGACTGTAATGGGAATCAACTGATTTTATCTAGACGTCGCAAGTATTTGATGATTGCATAGAGAATATATTTACTTATTATCTGTAACTGCTAGAGCATGCAATATTTCTTTCCTGGAATTAACGTAAGTGAGAGGAACATGTGTGTTGTGCCATTACAATATAAGATTTCCCACTAGCACTACCTTACCCTAAACAAGCTTTCACGTCTTTCAAAATTGGACCAGAATTCTTTTTATTTGTATTAACGGAAAAAGAAAGGCTTTCGTAATGTAGGCGAGTCCCTGCCCCCTGGATGTGGTTCTCATGCTATCAACAACATTTCTACAGTGAGGCTATACTTGTGCTAAGCTGCAGGTAGCTTCGTTGGCTAGTAGCTGCTAAATGCATCAAATGATTGGTCAAAGTCCGCATCAAACCACCTGCTTGCTTTGCTTGCTACTCGCCTGTGTGTTGCTGTATTGGTATGGTAATAAACATATCAATATGATGGAATCATGAGAGTACAGCTTTCGTTTTAGTGTTACTTCTGATTAGTTTGTTATCTGCAAATCTCTTGTGAAAATATTTTCGCTTCACAGAATATGATAATTGTGACTCTTGATTTCTCCCCACAAATGCACGGGTGCCATCTATTATCTATTAATATATCCTATTCCTAAGCTAAACCTGAAACTACAAAAAAAAAAATACTAGCTGGATAACATCATAATATGCGCAACACTAAAATAACCACCGGTGATTTAAAGATGGCGCGGCAATGCCGCGCCCTGAGTTTTCTAGTAAATACCAAATGGAAAAGTCCATATTACTCCCTCCAAGTTTGGCCTATGTCCAAATAACCCCCCAAACTAACATTTGGTTCAATTTACTCCCTCCAACTATTTAAGTTTGCCCAACTAAGACCTAAAAGAGTTTTTTCTTTTTTGTTTCTCTATGTACAAATTATATTTTAGTTTCAAATTTTGTGAGATGATAGAGGACATTGTATTTTGTATTAGAAAAATGCACTATGAATTATTCATCATTATGTTTTATACGATATTGTACCTCCAGTGTTAATTTATTATTAAACTTCCTAAGCTATCAAAATAGTGGCAAAAAGTTAAGATATATTTTTCTAACATAACTTATGATGTTCTCTATCATATCACAAAAGTTGATATTAAGACTCAACTAATACGTGGAAAAACAAAAATAACAAACCATGTTAAGGGGTAAACTAGACCAACTGAAATAGTGGGAGTAAATTGAACCAAATGTAAGTTTAGGGGGTAATCTGGACATATGACAAACTTAAGGGGAGTAATTTGGACTTTATCCATACCAAATAATAAAAACGTAGTTGATCTCACTTCTAGAACAAGGTCAGATAGCATCACAATAATTTTAAGAATGAACTCATAGAGGCAGCTAATTTAAGGCCACAGGAGTAGCCAAGATATTAAGAAATCAACGCCTTGCAGATGCAGTTCAGAAACAAAAAAAGAGTACAGCCAAAAACGTGCAATTGTATCTAGTGCAAATATGAGGCCCAGAATCATGTCAGCTGCCATTGTTTTCTTTTCCATCCTACTAACCAAGTGCTCGGAATTAACCCCAAAAAAATCAATTATAAGATGCCACTCTACCATCGTATACAGTACCAAAAGGCTACCTACACCTCATGACACCAAGTTTAATGACACCCAACACCAAGCAAAGAATAAATACTAGGCATTATTTATATTAAGGGAAAATTGGCTAGCGGACACTGAAAGTGAAGGTCGTTTGCTGGCGGACACCCAAAGTGGAGCCATTTGCTGAAAGACACTCTCGTTGCTGATAATTATGCTACTGACACCGCGCCTATTATTTTATTCATTTCCAGTAGTTGAGAAGAGAGAAGAGCGGTGAAATGACATTCTTACCCCTGCCGCTTTCTTCTTCCTCTCTCCTTTCTCTTTTTTCCGTTTCCTTGTCACGTAGGCGCACGTAGGCGAAGCTGAGGCGGGCGGCGGTTGCCATGCGGCGGCTGTGCGGTCGAAGCCCCGCTGCCTGCTAACCTCGCCTCTGTCCCCTGTGCGCTCAGAGCTCGGATCGCCGACCTCCAGGTCGAGCTCAGAGCGTGTCCGCTCGTGCGTCCTCTCCGCCGCTCGGAGCTCAGAGCTCGCGCGTGTCTGCTCAGAGCGTGTCCGCTCGAGCTCGCGCGCGTCTCCTTCGCCGCGCCGCCCTGCCTGCACCCGCTCGCGTCCGCGCTGCTGCTCGTGCACGCATCCACTCGTTCGCCGTCTGCTGATCCTGCCGCCGCACGCCCCGGCGAGGCCGCTACCACGTGTGCCTCATCGGCGTCACGTGAAGGGGGCCATGGTCGTGGCCGTGACGCCGCCCATGTTCGCGAGGCGTGCCGACGGGTCTGGTGGCTGCGTGGTGGACGCGAGCTTGTGGCTCACATGGGTGCCCCGGCCGCCCAAGTGCGAAGCCGGCACGGCGGACCCCAACTGCGTGCAGCAGGCGACGAGCGCGCAGCTGGGCGTCTTCTTCCTGGCCCTGTACATCCTGGCAATGGGCACAGGCGGCATCAAGCCCAACATCTCCACCATGGGTGCAGACCAGTTCGACGACACCCACCCGCGGGAGCGCGCCACAAGCTCTCCTTCTTCAACTGGTGGATGTTCAGCATCTTCTTCGGCACGCTCTTCGGCAACACCGTGCTCATCTACATTCAGGACAACGTCGGCTAAGCGCTGCCCACGCTCAGCCTCGCCGTCTCCATCGCCATCTTCACCGCGGCACGCCCTTCTACCGCCACAAGCCCACCTCCGAGAGCCCCTTCGCCAAGATGGCAAGGGTCATCATGGCGGCCGTGCCAGGAAGCTAGCCGTCTTTGTGCCCGTGGCCCCGCGCGACCTGCACGAGCTCGACCACGAGTACTACGCCAAGAAGAAAGCGGTCCCGTTCCCGCACACGCCCAACCTGACCGCTGAGCAAGGCGGCGGTGAAGACCGGTGGTCGCTCAACACGGTGACGCAGGTGGAGGAGACGAAGCAGATGCTCAAGATGCTCCACGTGCCGCCCGACTTGCCTAGCCCCGGCAAACTGCACTGGCAGCCGCCGCCTTAGCTTCGCCTCTGCGCCACACAGGAAATAGAAAAAAAGAGAAAGGGAGAGAAGAAGAAGAAAGCGGCAGGGGCAAGAATGTCATTTCACCGCTCTTCTCTCTCCTCAACTACTGGAAATGAATAAAATAAGGGGCACGGTGTCCAGTAGCATAATTGTCAGCAACGAGAGTGTCTTTCAGCAAATAGCTCCACTTTGGGTGTCTGCAGCAAACGACCTCCACTTTCAGTGTCCGCTAGCCAATTTTCCCTTGTATTAAACAGCAGGTATTGAACTAAAATAACCAACTATCTGTTTTAATATAAATAATCACAAAAAAGAAACATGGCATCTATTGACTGTTAGGCAAAAGGCACTTGCAAACTCATTCACTACATTTGGCAAATAATTAACCATATCACACCACAGTGGCAAAACCAGGATTTTGACCCAGGGTAGTCCTAGCTAAATTTACCGTATGCAATTGAGTATAATCTAAATTCACAGTTCGGTATGTATAATATTTGTAAGAAATTCGGCATACAAACAGGAGATTGTCAAAAGCATGATACGCATTTAAAAGGTCTCCTGGTATCTTACATTCAACAAAATAACTTGGAAACCACAGAACGCAATGTAAATAATTCTAAGATAAACCAATCATTTCTGTGCTTCATGCCTCAACTATGTGACAATAATTGCAATGCGTAGGTAAGCTGACATGAGATTTAGCTGAATACTTAGTGAATTAGAAAATCGCATGACAATTGCAATGAATTTAACTCTCTAGGTCGAGTATGCTCAATATTGCTCTATTTAAGAAATTGAAAAAAAAAAGTAGCATTATAGCAAATAGCAATGTCTATTGCCTACTTGCCTAGTTAAGGAATTGAGAAAATGCCAAATATGCTCAGTGCTCACCGCTGATAAGACGAAGCGAGGAGACGCTACAGTCTCCAAAGAGGATGTCCGCTACTCTGACTTTTCAGAGGTGAGCAAGCTGATCTACCGATGTCGATGGACGACGGCCAAAGCCTGCAGGCACTAATCGACGTCCGCCGGTAGGCCACCTGGTGGTGCCCTGCGCCCAGCGCCTCCGCCGGCTTTCAACGGTGGGCGGGGCAGAGCGAGAAGCGGGGAGCAGCGCACGGCTGGCGACCGGGTGCCGGAGCAGGGGAGGGGGCACGCCAGCACGCCACACAGAGGAGCGGGGAAGGGGCGGTGGCGGCGCACAACGAGGCGAGCGGCGAGCCGGCTAGGAGGCGCGATAGGGCAAAACCTTGCCTGGCATCGCCGTTCTGCGCAGAGTTCTTCTCTCCTACCCTTTCCGAATACACAGCACTACAGGGTACAGAATAGGCCACACATTCCGGGCCGTAGCAGCGTGTGTTGGATTGGCGGAGTCGTAGGCTCGTAGCGTGCGAGGCCCATTAGTCACCGAAGACCTTCGGAGCTCGTCAGCAATTCATCAGGTTGAGTCGCCAAAAAAAACATCAGGTTGCATTGCTTGCTTGTCTTTGATAGTGCTTGACAATGCCGCGTAATTTTACGTAAAGAAAAGTTTCAGGCCATTTTATTGGGCTCGGGCATGTTTAGTTTTTCGATAATGGTTCGACGAGGACGTACGTCTGGACGCCCCCGATTCTGGGCCGTGCATCGATTGAGCCCAATAGCCAGCGCGTTGTTCTTCCAATCCCGAATATTTTCTCCACTCGTGACTGCTGCCAATAGCCAACGCGTTGTTCTCCCAATCCCGAATATTTTCTCCGTGACTGCTACCACTTTCACTGTGGCGTCCGCCCGCAGCGGCTGCAACTGCGCCATCCGTGCCGTAGCGGTCCCAATGCGTCGTCAGCCCACCTACTTTACCTCGCTGTCGTGCCCCATCCCGCGCCACACTGGCTACAATCGCGTGCTGCGCCGCGCCCCCATCCCACGCCGCATGGGTGTCCACTGCCGCGACCCATCCACCTCGTCACGGCCATGGCATGCAAAGCGCCACCACCACCCCGACGCCAGCAGGAGGAGGTCGTCGGCCGTTGCTCTTGATGTCCCCTTAAACCCGAGTTTGCTGGCTACGGTGCCCCGCCCCCTAGGTAGGCCATGCCCACGAGGCCACGACGACGTCGTGTTTCAAGTGTTTCAGGCGTTTCAAACTTATGTTTAAGTATTCCATCTGAATGTTGCAAAAAATATCTATAATGTTTCATATGTTGCAATGATAATATATGCATATTTCAAGCCTATGTTCAAAGTGTTTCAGTTATTTCAGACATATGTTTCAAGTGTTTTTATCTGAATGTTGCATATGTTGCTATGGCTGCACACGCATGTTTCAAGTGTTTATTTTCATGTGTTTTTCAGATATTTTAGACTTATGTTGCAAAAATGGATCTAGATGTTGCATATGTTGTTGTGGCTTTACACACATGTTTTAAGAGCATGTTTCATCTGTTTTAGTCGTATGTTGCAAATATTTTATCTTTATGTCTTAAAAGCAGATCGGGTGCTGCACATGTTGCAATGTGCGTTGGTGGCTGGCGGACAGCGGCCTGCTGCAGCTGCCTGGTGCTGTTGCGGGGGCGCCGTCGTGGTTCACGTGTGGGTGTGGGATGTATACTTGACCAAACGGGTGGCCCGACCCTGGCACGACACGGGCACGAGCCAACACGGCACGAGCAGGCACGATGATCTATCTGTGCCGTGCCGTATCAGGTCACCGTGCCCACCCCTTGGCCCAGGCACGACACTAAACGCTCCAAGCCGTGCCGTGCCCAATGGCACGATGGCCCAGTAGGGTCATGCCAGCTCGGCACCCACGCGCGAGGCCAGAGGCCATGCTCAAGACCTTGAGTTGTCGCCGCGCCGATGCTGCTCTGCCTTGCCGCCACCGCTACTACGCCCTGCCGCTGCGCTCTCCCGCTGCTGCCGCCGCTGCTATGACATGTCGTCCGCCGCCACCACCCGCATAAGGACGGGACAAAAAGGAATGAGAGGGAGTCAGAACAGCAAACGGGAATGGGAGGGAGTCCGGAGTCGCGACTACGAGAAAGAGGTACGCGGGTGGCGGCCGAGAGGGATGGATGGGCCGATGGGGAACGGGGAGCTAGGTTTTGGATTTTGTTTATATATGTCTTCATATGCATCCAACTGTTGCAGTTTATCTATGGCCATCCAGCGACTGAGAATAATCGGGCCGTGCCAGCCCATTAGTCGTGCTGTGCCCGTGCTAGCACTACGGGCCGAACCTGCGGCCCAGGCACGGCCCTAGACCGTGCCCTTGCCAGCAATGGCACTATGGTCTTCGTGCCCGTGCCGTACTAGTGCTGTACTTTTTAGGGCCGGGCCCGTGCTGGCCCATCATACCTGGCCCGTTTGGCCATCTATAGTGGGATGGGTGCGTTAGGCCTGGTGCTGCTGCTGCGGGGGCGCCGCCGTGGTTTACGTGTGGCCTGCAGGCTCGCGGTTCCAGATGCGGGCGTGCGATGCGAGCTAGCGCGGGGCATGGGATGCGATGCGGACTGGCATCGGATGCAGGCGCGGAGCTTCCTCTGGACGGACGCTGTCTCCGAAGCGGAGTTTGGTGCGGGACGAAGGGAGTTGCGTGTGTCGGGTGCGCTATGGGACTGCATCCGGATGCGCTGCTGGGGCCGAACCTCCGGGTGTCGGTGCCTCCGTTAGTTTTTTCCATGTTGGAACACTGAGTATGTTTGGCAGTTTTCAAATAAAAAATATACCGATCCATATTTGGTTCCTTGTTAATTAATGACGATGGAAGCTGTCTCTTTCCCTGGAACCAAATCGACTATATGCGATTTACTAAGACACCAGACAGAGACAAAATCCCATATGCGTGTGTTGGCCACAAATCCGTTACGGTTACGGGTGGCACGTCGTCACCAAGTACCCCTAACCAAGTTCTAATCAGAGCGCAATTCTTTTGTTTTGATTTGATTGACATACAAAATCGAGTCAACACAACGAATACGAACGATCCACCACCATGCCGGAATATTCCGGAGTGGTGCCGGCGCCGCCACGACCGGCCAAAAGGTCTCGGCAGGTTCTAAGAGGCGGTGGTGGTGCCGCCGTTTCCACCACAACGACGTGATCTTCGAACACATTCTGGCGCGCGTCCCGGCCGCTGCCATCGTTCGCTTCCGGGCTCGGGCGGTCTGCCGAGAGTGGTGCGTCGCGCTCACCTCCGATCACTTCGTCCGGGCGCACCAAGCCGTCAGAGCCGCTGCTGCCCAGCCGCCGCCGGAGATCGTTTTCTTCACGCCCACCGCCGCAGGCTATACCACCACGTCTTTCTACTCCTCAGTGCTTACGTCAACCGCACAGCAGAACGGCTCGTCATCCCGTGAGCTCGTGAATGTGGACGTGGACGACATGCGCGCCCAGTCTGTGCGCGCCGACGACCTGGTCATGTCTGGCACCAAGCCCTGCCGCGGGCTCACCCTCCTCTTCCAGCCCAGCGTGTCCGCGTACCACGTCTGCAACCTCTCCACGGGAGAGCACATCTCCCTGCCCCTCTGCCCATGGGCTAGGAGAGTGATCCCCCACGGTCCCTACGTGCTCTCGAGCACCGGGCTCGGCTTCGACCCGGCGGCCAACCAAGCACAAGGTGGTCAGGCTCTTCGAGGACCGGAACAAGCAGCCGCACTGCGAGGTGTACGGCCTGAGGTCCGGCGGATGGCGCCCCTGCGTTGGACAAGTGCCGCCGCACGCGCCAAGGGTCTCTGTAGCCGGCCCCCGGTGTTTGTGGACGGGTATTTCTACTTGCACATGTACTGGCACATGAACACTGCGATGAACTTTGATGACCCCGAAGCCAACTTGTTCGGAACGCCGGAGCCCACCATCCTGTCGCTCTCCGTGGATACCGAGCAGTTCGGGTGGATAAACCCGCCGGAAGAACGGGCACGCTACGCCTTCCATCTCGCCGACCTCGACGGCTTTCTGTGCGCCGTGGTGGACACTCGCCTCACCGTGGGACAGTACGAGCTCTGGACTTTGACGGCTGCTGGCTCGACGACGTGGCCGTGGTCGTTGCGCTGCCGCATCAGCTTGGCGAGCCTGCCCCAGCCGATGAGGGACGCCTTGCACGCTGGGTTCCGCATGCTCCCGCTCGGCTCCTCGCCCGGAGGAGAGATCCTCCTCGCCACGAGCCGCCACGAGGTGTACGCCTACCACCCTGAGAGCAACCGTGTTAACAGGCCGTTCTCCACGACCTACTTCATAGACACCCTGACGCACGAGTCGGAGCTGCTCCTCAACATCGCCATGGGCCCCGTTCGTCTGCCCTTAAACCCGGCTTGATTCGTTTCTTTTTTTCATCCGGAACAATGTTTTTCTCTCACAACATTTCATCCGGAACAATGTTTTTCATCCAGATTCATCCAGAATTCCTCCAGAATGGGTCACCCCCGTCTGCCGCCGCCCTTGGGCCAGTGATCATGTGGGCAAGCTGAAGATGAAGCCCGGCAACCGGACTGTTAGGACCTACGGACCGGCGCAGAGACGATGTCACTCTTATGGTAAGGCGGTGTTCTGCCTTCATCAGCGTGACAACAATGGCCCAATACGCCGTAACATCTAGGGAAGAGATCGAGTAGGCTAGCCCGTGATAGATTTCGGTAGCCGCTTAATTAAGCAGCTCATAAAATTAAACCCTGCGGGTTGATAGGCTTGCCCGTTTATTACATCTTTTATAAGAGCCTTTAGCGCGAAGAGACTCGTATTCATCTATTCTGTATTTTTCTAAGAGCGATTTTACAGTGTTTGGAAAAAACTAGAGCCATTCATTTGGATAGATCTGATGGCTAAAAATAAGAAGAACTAATGTAGAGGAACTTAAGTGTGGGTCGAAACCTAAAATACGTGGATTCGGAACAAAAAAATATATGTTTCAGAAATTAATTCTAAAATAAATTTAAAGGGTAGAATAGTACTTTCGCCCCCTATCCCCCTATGCGACTTTGGCGTGGTTCTGCGTGATGATCGCCTAGATGCGCACCCGGTTTCGGTCTGCAGCAAATCAACAGCCTGTTTGTTTCGGCTTATTCGCTCGTATCTGGCTTATAATACACGGCTTGAACAATATTTTTCTCTCACACCAAACCAACCAGCATATTTTTAGTCATGGCTTATAAGCCAATCCAGTCAAAACGAACAACATGGATTCATGACGACGGCGTGGCGGCATGCATGCAAATAAAACGCTGCAGGTGCTCACTTGGCAGTGAGGCGGGCTTGAGGGTGGCCATCCAGAGCACCTTGGAGATGGAGGCATAGTTTTAAATATGGAGCTATTAAAAATAACGGCAACTCTTTTTTTTTCGAAAACTATGAGGCTATAGCGACGCTATGACAGTGTTATTATAATGAAAACATGAAAAACACCAATAATTGATGAAAAAACATGATAAATATGAAATTCGATGAACACAAATAGGTTTCTAAGGTTCCACAGGTCTAGGTAACATTACCAATATGATATTACAATATGGTTCATGAAAATCCAATGTTTGATTATCCAAAATATCAAATTAGAAGCAAATAATAAGTAGGAGATGACTAATTAAATTGTCAAAATCGATTAGTGTTGGAAAAAACTAAAATAGCGCCGCCATTTGAACGCTTAAGCTATGGAATTAGCGGGGCTATAACACACAATAGCGGTTAAAGTGGGCATAGCGGCACAAATAGAAATAGCTTAGCGTTGAGTCTCTCCGGCTGCTATAGCGCCGTTATAGCCCACTATTTTTTCCTTGGACGGAGGTCCTTGGAGGGGACGCGCGGTGCGGTTGATGGCGGCGACCATGCAGAGCACCTCCTTGACCTTGCCGTCGATGTCGCGAAGGCGACGACCACGCTAGGGTTGTCCATCCGGACGATGCCCCGCATGCTGGCGTAGACGGCCTGAAGCACGGGCACCTCGGATCGCAACGGCCTGAAGCACCGTGCGTAAGGAAAGGGTAGGAGAAAGACACGTTCAGTATCCAATAGAATGACCATATTTACCCTTAATTATTTTTAGTTTTTTTCCAGCCCAAAATTTATTCCGCGGGAGGAACTACGAGTTCCTCCAAAGCACTGTAGACTCCACGCCGACACCGACGCCGAGTTGAGACGGCGGCGAGGCCTTCGTCCGTGCGTAAGGAAAGGGTAGGAGAAAGGCACGTTCACTATCCAATAGAATGACCATATTACCCTTAATTATTTTTTCTAGCCCAAAATTTATTCCGCGGGAGGAACCACGGTTTCCTTCCAAGCACCGTAACAAAGCTCTTTTTTTATTATCTATCTAGAATTTGTGGATGGAGATAAATTCATGATGCATGTAGTAGCTTGTTTGGATATTATTAGATGCATGGTACCTTAATAAAAAATTTTAATGAAAAATAGACTCTTATAATGGCAGCGGAACGGTAGCAGCGGCCGGGATGCGCGTCAGAATCTCTTCGAAGATCACTTCATTGGGCAGAAACAATGGCACCACCGGCACCTCTTGAACATGCCGGTGCCGAGACCTTTTGGCCGGTCGTGGCAGCGCCGGCGCCACCTGGAGTATCCTTATATGGTGATTGATCCTTCAATCGGTTATGATCCCCTCATATATAGAGAGGGTGATTTTATCCTAAAAAAAATAATCACAAATCATAATTTTCAAGTTTTCTATCAAAAATCATGTCTAAATTCTGATCTAAAAGAGTTTGAGTCGGACTAGACGAGTCAAACCGGCCTAGCCGGTTCCATCGGGCCTGGGCAAGGCCAAACTGGCTAGGCAGCAGGGAAACCAGCTTGGCCGTGTCACAGGCTGGCCTCGCCGGTTGGGCAACAGGCGAGCAGAGGGAGGCCGGCCTAGCCGGCCCTCAACCCGGCTAGGCCGGTTCAGCAGAACAGCCAGCACGGGGATGCACAGCAGAGAGGCTAGCCGGCCCAGCCAGTCAGCCTGGCCGGTCAGCCAGTTGGTCTGGCTGATCAGTAGGAGGCGCGGTAGACGGCCTAGCCGACCCCTCAAACGGCTGAGCCGGCTCGGCAGTGGCCAGGGCAGCCTAGCGGCTTGGCGCACGGGCAAGCAGCCGGCCTGGCTGGTTTCTCAGCCGTCCAGGCCGGTTCACCGGGAGGAGTTCCATCTTTTATTTCCTTTTTCTCCCTTTTCTCTCTTGGGTTCAAATATGGTGATCCAAAATATATTCCAAAGCTTCCTTTCACGATAAATATTATTGTCAAACCTTAGAGCCAATTTTAGTCATCAACAAGACTTGTGAGTCCCATTCAACTGCTTTACATCTTTGTCATAGTCGTTGGCCAACTAAGATATAAGCCTGCGTAACGTCTTCCTCCTGAGCAGAAATATCACTGAGACACCCTTCTTATTCAAATAATCACCTATATCTTCTGGATTTTCCAAAATTCCCTGGAGAACACAATGCTGGAAGTTATTGCCAGGCACACATTTAGCATCTGGTAGGCGTAAGCATACTCCAATCAATCTGATAAAAATGAACACAACAATTTTTAACGTGGGTCATTGTTAAGTGTTAACGAGCTTGGATAGATGGTGAGTTTTGCTTAGTACAGAGTTTTGAGAACTGCAGCCTGTTGGCATGTGAGTAGTTGGCAGCTGCCACATATAGGCCATAGCTTTGAGAAAAACATCCATAAATGCACTATGATACAGTTGAATTCTAGCTATAATAATTTTCTTAATTACAGAATCCAAACTTTGGCAAGGAAAATAGATCATATAAAAAGGTTTTGCCCATGTGCCACCCATTATAAAATAACAAAACCTAGCATTGTACAGGTTCTGAAAGTCCTGAAGAGATACGTACGAAAGAGAAAATTGCATATTGAGACTCTAATCGTCGCGCTTCGCAGTTTTAGGACTTTAATCGTCGACTTCGTAAAAATAACCCTCCAAAGGTTGGACTCTTGATTTTCATGACATTATGTGTATTTTCTTTCTTTTCTTGCACATATACATGTATTTGTCACCGTAGGTACCTGGGAAGGGAAGTCCGAGCCGCCCGACAATTCGTAGCCACCCGACATTGTGAAGCCCTAACCCTTCGTCTGTTCGTATCGCCATCGCCCAACGCCGCAACGTTTCTCCCAACCGTGATCCCAACGCCGCGGCAGCAGCCATGGAGGCCCAGCCTCCCGTCGCCAAGGGACAGTGTGCCGACGCAATGGCCATGGAGGGTCAGGCTCCCGACGCCACGGTCATGGAGGACTAGCCTCCCGACGCCATGGCCGGCCCTTCGCTTCCCCTAGTCGTGGCCGCCGTAGGGCGGGCAACGGCTGCAAAGCGGCTAGCCACCCGCGCCCGAGACGACCTGGCCACAACGGACGCCCGAGGCCTGCCTGCGCCGATCGCTCAAGGGCTGGCAGCGGCCGTTGACGACGTGGCCGTGCCTGAGGGCTCCATGGATGGCGAAGCTCCACCACCGGCCACTGCTATGTCTAGAAATTTTAGCAAAAAATCTAGGCGGCGGTGGCCACTACGTGAAAAACGGTTTGTAGCAACGGAATGAATTTTTTGTCGGGGCGGCTGGTGATGGAGCCGCCCCTACAGTGGCGTGCTCGGGAGCCCAGACACCAGCCACCCCTGCAAATAGAACAGTAGGGGCGGCTGGTGATACGAGCCGCTCCTATAAATGGGTATGATTTGTAGGGGCGGCTCACTCACCAGCCATCCCTGATGTTGCTATTTGTAGGGGCGGCTGGTGATTGAGTCGCCCCTACAAATTCCCGCGTATAAATACCTACTATTTGTAGGGGCGGCTCAATCATCAGCTGCCCCTACAAATGACCCACATATAAAGCAAACTGCAGCACCTTCTTCCTCCTCAGGTCACTTACTCCAACCCGTGAAAGAAAGATGGGGAGGCCTTGGGCACCTCCCAAAAATTGCTCTAATAAGGGGGGAATGTTTTGGTCTCAAATCCTTTGGTGGAGAGGTTGTAGAAGGTGAGAAAATGCTATTCCACATTTTTTTGAAGTTTTAATGATTGGTTAGTGAGTAATTAGAGTTTTGTTTTTCTCTCTCTTCTATGGTGCTTGAGCTACTTATGAAGCAAATTAGATTCAAGTTTTGAATATACAAGGTAAATTAGGGAGGGAAACAAGATCATACCCTTATTTGGTCCATGTTTCTTGATTTTAGTGAATAATTAATTAGTTTTATGGATATTTCATGTGCATGTAGATCTAGATCTAGGGTTTTTTTTATTAATTTTGTTTTTGTAAATTTATGTTTGATGAAATTGGACTAGGGTTTGTATGAAAGATATTGGGTAAAATATAATTGTTGCTAATTATTGTCTTTGAAATTGTTTATTGTAATCAATAAATATGTATTTTAATTATTTATGGATAAATGAGCCATTAATTAATTTTCCTCTACCATGGTATGTTTGTATGTTTCATGTAATTATATTTGATTTATATTCATATATATCTAAAGTATATACAATTATTTTCAAGTAATTATTAATTTGATTTATTTTTATATATATCTGAATAAGTAGTCATTTAATGGTTTTGTTTTTGTTGTAAAAGATATAGTACATGAACTCTTGGATGTATGGTTCGTTAAGGTTCAAGGCAGGTTTTCGTGAAGAGGTGGATAAATTTATTGAAGCCTTAAAGAAGCATGCAACGACATTGATAGAAAATAATGACACACTTATTTATCCCTGTAAAGATTGCAAGAACCATATGGCATGGACAGATGTGACTATCATCGGATCACATTTGATTATGCGAGGATTTGTTGAGGACTACACAGTGTGGATTTATCATAGTGAAACGATTATTGTTAACGACGAGGATGATGAGGAATACGACGACGAAACCATAGAATCCCTATCCCAATATTCAGCAGAGATTGATGCACGAATGGATTTCGAATTTGGCAATGAACAAGGTGGTGATGCTGGTGGTGGTGGGATGGTAACGATGAAGGTGGTGCCAATAATAATGGTGGAGCACGTGTTGGGGATGAAGATAATTTGGAGGACATGATTCGAGCACTTGGACCAGAGATTTTACTAAATAGCCCAAAAGGTCTAGAAAATTTAGAAATGGGGATAAAAGCATCGAAGGAGACTGTGTGTATGGTGTCGACGGGAGTTTGATATCTCTACCTCGCTCTTTAAGCTTCCGCA